>NC_051415.1:250736-251065 GCF_015228065.2 Penaeus monodon
ATTTCGTTTCCGCCTGTCTGTAAGCAAATTGAGAGCATAGTTCCTGAGCTTCATGTCCTCTCGTGCCGGGAGACCATCCCCTTGCGAAACTTTCACTGAAACAATTGAGGTTCCGGTGACTTCGAATGTAAGCCCTTAGCACGTTAGTGGTAGGAGCTTTACCTGCTTTCTGAGGGGAGAACGTCAACGTCTTCATCATTGGTGAGGCGCTGTCCCTCTTTTCTCTTCGCCACGCATACACGCTTTTCACTAAGTGTGCTTCAATTCATCTAACGACAATTGAATCTAGAAACACCACGGAGTTTGTCTGAGGCCGGTCAACATCAGCA
>NC_051415.1:255713-255791 GCF_015228065.2 Penaeus monodon
CGGGAACGGGCTCCCACAGGGGGCAAAATGGGCATAGTTACAAGGGGTGAATTCGACAGAGATTTTCCACGGTGTTTT
>NC_051415.1:260806-261201 GCF_015228065.2 Penaeus monodon
CCAACTATATCTATTTCTATCTGTAAGGACTCAGTGAATCGGGTACTGTTACTTTATCTAAATATTTCACCGCAACTGCACATATTGGAACAATTCAATGTTAATTCATCATCTATTTCTGGAAACGAAATATAAAAAAAACATTAATAAAGAAATAATAATAAATAATTCCATATAATTTTTTCAACACAATAACGAAATTATAATACCAGAATAATAGTAACACAATGTGTATACACAATTTCATTATCAAAAAAAATATAACTATTAATTTTTTAACAATTAAAATAAAGGATATCACTTTTGGGACTGACTCGTGCAAAATAAAATGCCAAGGAGCAAATGTCATGTAAAAAAAACAATAAGTGGTTAAGAAACCACCCCATCTTTTCACC
>NC_051415.1:261442-261604 GCF_015228065.2 Penaeus monodon
CATTACCCATCTTTTGACAAAGATAAAAGGGTATTTTCATTTTTTTAATTTTTTAAAAAAAAACAAAAATTACAGAATATAATTCAAAGAAAATATAAAAACATAATAATTAAAAATTTTATTTTTTTTGCTGGAGATACAAATATCTACTTTTCATTTATC
>NC_051415.1:261920-262084 GCF_015228065.2 Penaeus monodon
AAAAAATTTTAATTTATATAATTTTATTTTTTAATTTTAAAATTTTATATTATAATATAATAAAATAATATTAATATATATTTTAAATGTATGTATAATATAAAAATAATAATAAAAAAATAATAATAATAAAATAAATAAAACAATAAAAATAAAATAAAAAT
>NC_051415.1:262573-262975 GCF_015228065.2 Penaeus monodon
TAGTATGCATTGATTTATTCAATTGATTTTAGTTTAGAGTGCAAGTACACAGAGGAAATTACCGAAAGATCTTTCAGTTTTAATTTATCTATATACGTTTCCAATTAATTTTTTTGTATATATTTCGTGAAAAAAGAAGAATGTAAAAAACCCCTTTTGCATATTTCATCGCGAGCTGCAGCCAAAAACCTTCAGAGGAGAATCTCGAAGGCAGCGAGGGGGAAAGCGAAAGTTAAAGAAAATTTTGATGCAGATTAGCTCATTGGGGGCGCGAAGATATCTTTTGAAATTTATGAATTTCTTTAATGGACTTTTAAAAGCTCTGGGGGAAATCGCCAAAAAGGGGAAAAGAAGCAGAAAGCGAGAAATGGGGAGGGTTAAACTTACTGGCGAAGGGAGGTG
>NC_051415.1:263023-263415 GCF_015228065.2 Penaeus monodon
GCCATATTCATATTTATGTTTATTAAAAAAAGACATTCGAAATACAAAATTTCGGATTGCAAAATTTCGATCTTTCGCATCTGTTAGAGCATTTCTTTAGATTTTGATTGAGAATATAAAAAGGGATATAGAGACGGATATTTCACCACTTCAACAGTCTTTGCAAATTTCGCGTGAAAACGGTCCAAGAAGAAATTAATTTTTATTTAAATTTCAGTTTGGGGAGATGCAAGTAAGAAAAATCCCCTATTCGCCAAAAACTTTGGTAATTTTTTTCTTTTCAGATAATCCCTGAGATCCTTTGAGTTTAAACCCGTTTATTAAAAATGGCTTTGCTGTAACTTCTGAATAGAAATACGAACGGAAAAAAATATATACATGTCTTAAAAACA
>NC_051415.1:263699-263806 GCF_015228065.2 Penaeus monodon
GCCAAAGGTATAGAGATCAAAATTTAAATTTAAAGGATTATTTTTCGTACAAATATCGGGATAGAGGTCTGGGGTTTCATGAATTTATAGTTAACAAATGTTCAGTT
>NC_051415.1:264224-264408 GCF_015228065.2 Penaeus monodon
TACAGTAATATATAGAATATAAGTGAAATAGAGATGTGAAAAAAACAGCAAAAGATGTAAAAATGAAGACATTAATTTTCATAAATTCAACAAAATCTATTTTAAGTAAAGAAAAAATTGCAGGGAAAAATTTCGATACTAACAACGGATTTTACAAGGAAAATTGACGAACCCAATTGACATA
>NC_051415.1:264784-265307 GCF_015228065.2 Penaeus monodon
CCCCATGGGGGAACCCCATAAAAGCGTGGGATTGGGGTTTAATTTTAAAATCAAAACCAAGCCTCATCATGCAAAGAGCCCACACCCAAACGTGCATTTAACTGACATAGATTGAGTTAGACATATAAAATATATGTGGAGAATCAAAAATGCTATTGAATTTAATTCTAATGTAAGAACACAAAATATAACCAAAGGAAAAACTAGGCAGCCACATCCCCTCTTAAACCCATGGGGGCAGAGAGCGTTGGGCGTTTTCAAAAAAACGCAACTTTTTTAAGAGAAAAAGCAGTATTACTGGAGCGTTCTCTTTAATTTTTATTGCTGTAATAAACAAAGTAAGTCTTGCCCTTTGCGATCAGGATCTCAATAAAAAAGACTGTATCGATCGATTTTTAAGCCCGCGATTTTTTAAGGGGCCATATTTTAGGCCCTATTTCCGGATTGTAATAAAATGTGCGAAGAAGTTGTAAGTGAAAAAGATGGGGGAAACAAGTACAGAATGGTTTTTTTAGGTTGTATT
>NC_051415.1:265347-266555 GCF_015228065.2 Penaeus monodon
AGTGATAGGAGGGGCGAAGATGAAAATCGGTGAAAAAAAGAACATTAGCAAGAACATTTTCCCCAGGGAGAGTTTGGCCCCGCACATTGCCTTGCGTGGCTATTCAAATTTTATTATTATCCAGATTATTATTTTAAGATATGATTCTTTTCAGGAATTGGGCAATTGCTCAATATGTTTTGGGTGGAAACAATAATAACTTCCCATGTTCAAGGCTTACAGGTTACTGAGGAATGTTGGTTTCATAGAACACAAAAAAATTTTCATCTCTACAGTGCTTTTGCATAAGTATTCTCAATTACTCAATTTTTCTACAAGGTAGACCAAAATTTCTTAAAAAAAAAAATAAAGATGCCCACCTTTTAAGCTCCAATTAAATAAATAAATACGCTCCCCAAAAAAACAAGTAAAGTCCTCGGGGCCCTTTTAACTAAATTTTCCAAAATTTCTTTTTTAAAAAAAGGGGTTATTGTTAAAATTTTAACTTTTTTCCCATCCCAAACTTAGATTCCCAACTGACCCAGAAAGGGGAAATGTTTGGATAGCAAACTTTCATAGAAAAAAAGGGTTCCCAAATAGTAATCGCGATCTGTTCAGATCATTTTAAAAAAGAGCGAAGATAGAAGGGCAGATGTACGCCTAAAAGAAGGAGCCACCCAACAAGGGGTTAAAAATTCCGATCATCTCAAAAAAAAGGAAATGATAAAAAGATAAATGCATTAAGAAAAAACATTTTTTTTCATTTCCCAAATACTCAAAATTTTTAGTTTTACAGTGAAGAAAAAATTTCTCTTAAGCTGTTTGCTTTGTGTTAATATCACAAGGGGCATTCAAGATATAAAATAAAACCATTTAGTTTGCCTTATATCATTAGAGGATAAAAAAATTTTACACCATTTTTGATGTTTTGCAATAGATTCAACATTTTAAACGCCAACCAGTCATTTTTGTAATGAATAAGGGGGAACTTATTTCTTTTTTAAAAAAAATTTTTCCAACCCCCCAAATTGTACGAGCTCCCCCCATTTTATAATTAGTGAATGAACACTTGGGAAAATTTTTCAGGGGGTGCAAAAACCCTTTTTGGAAAAAATAGTATAATATAAGTTTTAAAAAAAAGTTCGTTAACCTGTTATCATGAAACCCAATATGGTCTTGGTAATATGCAGTGTGAAAAAGTAAAAATTCTATTTGAAGTGTAATCAGTT
>NC_051415.1:272088-272450 GCF_015228065.2 Penaeus monodon
ACAAATTTTCCCCCCCCCCAAAAAAAGGGGGGCCCCTTTTAAAAAAAACCCCCCCAAACCCCCCCCCCCAAAAATTTTTTTTAAAAATCCGGGAAAAAACCCGGGGGGGCCCCCCCCCCCAAAAAAAACCCCCCAAGGGCCCGGGGGGGGTTTTCCCCCCCCCTTTCCCCCTCCGGGTTTCCCGGGGGGGGGGGAAAAAAAAAACCCCCCATTTGGTTGGGGGGGGCCCCCCCCCCAAAAAAAAATTTTTTTTTTTTTTAAAAAAATTTTTTTTTTAAAAAAAAAAATTTAAATTTGGGGGTTTTTTTTTTTTAAAAAAAAGGAAAAAAAAAAATTTTTTTCCCCCCCCCCTTTTCCCCCCC
>NC_051415.1:272552-272635 GCF_015228065.2 Penaeus monodon
CCCCCCCGGCCCCCCCCCCGGGGGGCCCCCTTTTAAATTTTTCCCCCAAGGAAAAAAACCCCCTTTTTTTTAAAACCCCGGGG
>NC_051415.1:272678-272804 GCF_015228065.2 Penaeus monodon
AAAAGGGTTTAAAGGAATAACCCCCGGGAAAAATTTTTAAAAAAAAAAAAGGGGGGTTTCCCCCCCAACCCCCCCAAAAAACCCCCCCTTTAAATTTTGGTTTCCCCCCCCCCACCCAAAAAAAAA
>NC_051415.1:272823-272950 GCF_015228065.2 Penaeus monodon
AAAAAACCCTTTTTTTTAAAAAAAAAAACCCCCCAAATTCTTCCCCCAAAACCCCCCAAAAAAACCCCCCTTTTTCCCCCCCCCCCCGGGGGGTTAAACCCCCCCCCCCCCAAAAAATTTCCCCTTT
>NC_051415.1:276924-277024 GCF_015228065.2 Penaeus monodon
CTCAGAAAAAAAGTTCATTGTTATCGGCGATTGCCCCTGGGGGCAAAAATGTTAAAATTTCTGAAAAATTTTAAAGATCTTCAGAAATAAACCTCAATGT
>NC_051415.1:277071-277144 GCF_015228065.2 Penaeus monodon
TATTGTGCTTTAAAAATATAAAAAATAAAATTATTTTTGTTTAAAAAATTAGGTTCCTTTCGGAAAAAATTGT
>NC_051415.1:278199-278415 GCF_015228065.2 Penaeus monodon
GGGGACAATTTATCGGGTTTTAAAACCCAAAAGAAAAAAACCACACACAATTTTTGGGTAAAGTTTTATAAGAGAAACGTGCAAAAGGAGAATATGGGGACCCAAAATTTCACAGAAAATTAAGCCCAGGGCGAGGGGGGTAAGCTTGAAGGGAAAAAAAACAACGAATTTTAGACCCAAAAAACAATTTTTTTATTATGAAGAGTTTTGGGGGGG
>NC_051415.1:278986-279227 GCF_015228065.2 Penaeus monodon
CCACTAGCCCGGCAGGATATATTCGAAAGTAGCGCTTACGAACCATACACTGAGCAAACGGTGTAACATAAAACTGGCCAACACAGGGAAAGGTCCGGGGGCGTAGCTGCACCGGCACAGGGACAGGCACATTGACAACGTCGCACTCAAAAGAGCAGGAAGGACGAGCAGCGACACACGGATATCCTGCTATTCACAGAAAGATTGTAAACAGTTGCAAGTGGAAGACAACACGCAACGG
>NC_051415.1:279486-279984 GCF_015228065.2 Penaeus monodon
AATAACATACATACAAATATGCACACATATATACGTTGATATAAACACTTATAGCAATCCGAAGAGAAATTTGAATATAAAAATCAAGAATTCAGAAGACGCTTCCACTTTTTGTGCAAAGAGGATTTCAATTAATGTTATTCGCCTTTTTTCTCTTCCTAGTAAAAAAAGGAACTTGTTTTCCACCACAAAATTGAATTTGAATTGAATCATCCTCGAGCTCTGTGGTGTTTGCGCGACGTTCTGAGTCCACTCAATAGGGATTCCCACAGCGCCTCCGCTCGTCAATCCCGCCCGGGACTTCCTCCTGTTTCCCTCTCGCAAGTGAGTCCTGAAAGGTTATCCTAAGGATGGGCTCGTTGATGCTCCCATGCTAGGGAATCCGCCTCGTACATCATCTACAGCACATTACGTAAGGACATACACGAGAATAGTAATCAGATTATGAATTTTCTCGCCAAGCACATTCTAATGAGGGTTTAGAACAATATATGCTGT
>NC_051415.1:289994-290098 GCF_015228065.2 Penaeus monodon
TCTAATTTTACTGAAAGATGTTTTGAATCCTCTTTACAGGTGTTTTTCACATTCAATTAAAAAAGACATGATGTTTCTGCTAACACTGTACCGAGGGTTCCCTA
>NC_051415.1:290442-290540 GCF_015228065.2 Penaeus monodon
AAAACAAACTATTTTATTTAGTTTTTATACCCAACTTTAGGGAAATCCGTGAAAAAACTGCACGAGTGAATGTGGTGTGCATTAATGCAAAACGCGCC
>NC_051415.1:290770-290904 GCF_015228065.2 Penaeus monodon
CCCCTTTACCCAAAACCCAACCGGGTGGGGGGTTTTTTGGGTTTTGGATTTAAAAAAAAAAAATTTTCTAAAAATTTTTAAAAAGCAAGGACAATCTAAAATAATTTTTATTTTATACAATGTTTTAAATTCAA
>NC_051415.1:291975-292237 GCF_015228065.2 Penaeus monodon
TGTAGTAAATGGCTACAACTGTCCTAGTTCAGCACTGGTAACATTCATGGCATGAGCGACAAGGCATCATGGATTGCCCACAACACAGCAAGCAGTATGATAGACAATTACTTATCACATACAGATGTCTGTTCTTATATGTACTATTTTTGTAGCTTATGCATTCTTAACACCTTCAATTCTTAATTAACTTTTGAATTCTCATACACCGTTCATTATCCATATTATACTGCAGAGTAAGGGAATAAGCGTAGGGGAATGA
>NC_051415.1:292320-292417 GCF_015228065.2 Penaeus monodon
GTAATATCAGCAGCAGTCACTACCCGGCAGCACATCACAGACACTGGGGCTTACAGATCATTGTTCGGGAAACATCACAGGTAGCACAAGCAGGGTT
>NC_051415.1:292611-292807 GCF_015228065.2 Penaeus monodon
TGGTGCAAACCAACGCGACGACAGGTGCATTGGCAAACAAGCTAAGCCAGCTAGTAGCTGGCTCATTGCTGATCCACACTCAGGGTGGATTGCAGGCAGGTTGCAGTAATGAGCGTTTCTCCATACCGAAGCCACAGTGTATAAGATCTCCATGGGGTCCACAGCAGCAATACGCATTGTTCTAATGTGGATCAGA
>NC_051415.1:292892-293282 GCF_015228065.2 Penaeus monodon
ACAACCACCTCCCCCCAGCTGCGACTCACTATCAGTTCGGAAGGGTATGATCTGGAAGCCAAACCACCTGCCTTACCTGGTGCCTGCCGTTTCCTAATTACTAAAGAACCAAGAGTAAGCTCAGGGGTGGCTTTCATCTTGTGGTCAACCGCTTCCATGTTATCTTCTCCTACCCTTTGAGTACCAGTGACCGCAGCATCCCTGGCAGCAGTGAGGTCTAACTGATGACTTCCAATGTGACCTGCATGCGTCTGGTGATTCGTCATGCAAATAGGAAAGGTGCATTCATGCCCTGCGAAAAGGTAGAGAGGTTGGTTACAAACACTTCGATGAAAAGCAGAATTAATTGCCAATCTCACATATCCCACCATTGCCACCAAATTTTATGGC
>NC_051415.1:293334-293575 GCF_015228065.2 Penaeus monodon
CGAGCGACAAGGCGTTACGGATTACCCACAACACAGCAAGCAGTATGATAGACAATTACTTATCACATACAGGTGTCTGTTCTTATATGTACTATTTATGTAGCTTATGCATTCTTAACACCAATTCTTAATTAACTTTTGAATTCTCATACATCGTTCATTGTCCATATTATACTGCAAAGTAAGGGAATACGCATAGGGGAATGAATACTCATAAGCCTATTTAAAAATTGAAATAATG
>NC_051415.1:293639-293735 GCF_015228065.2 Penaeus monodon
GTAATATCAACAGCAGTCACTACGCGGCGGCACATTACAGACACTGGGGCATACAGATTATTGTCCGGGAAACATCACAGGTAGCACAATCAGAGT
>NC_051415.1:294199-294462 GCF_015228065.2 Penaeus monodon
AGTGTTTGAACAAGAAGGGCTCGAAGTACAGGCGCTGGTTTATCGCCACGCCCCCCCACCTCCCGGGGACACATGCTTAAAAGTGCTCGGTTTGGGCGCCGCACTTTTATCCGAAGGACACGGCGGCCTCCGCCCCCTCCGCCAGACCCTCCGTAATGACGTTACTCCGACCGCAGATCCTCCCGAACAGAACTTGGCACTTTCTCCTTCGGCAGTGCTCGATATACATACATTTACAAAGATGTGCATTAAATCTTTCATCT
>NC_051415.1:295626-295891 GCF_015228065.2 Penaeus monodon
GCTTCACCACTATTTGGCATAGTATAGATAATTCCAGATGTTTCACCCTGTCTGTCACGTTGATAATCTGCAATCATCAACTTATCAATTCGTCATTAGCATACTCACGCGCATTCATACAATATATCGCTCGTCTCGATAAACCTAACGAGGCTGATTCTGTCAATCGGACAGTTCACAAGGGGCCAGCATCGTGTCGACCCATGTGGCAAGGTACATCTGCCGCATTGCATATCTTTGTGCATCAGTTTCATGAAAAAGAGAT
>NC_051415.1:296101-296284 GCF_015228065.2 Penaeus monodon
AAGAGCAATGGATTAGGAGACCCTGACCTCACTTTCTAAACATGAAACAGATGGAGGAGGAGAGGGAATTCAAGCAAAGGGTAAAACTATTGTTGACCTATCATAGCCAAAAGAAAGCTACTGCCTCCTTTGCCAGGACCCTAAAGTCCGATCAAAACCTGTTTTTTAATTCCTATAAATGAT
>NC_051415.1:296334-296403 GCF_015228065.2 Penaeus monodon
TAAAGCTGAAGTTTAAGTCGCAAAGAATGGGGTTCCTTTATAATGTGGCATTTCTAGTAATTGCCAAAC
>NC_051415.1:296425-296576 GCF_015228065.2 Penaeus monodon
GGGGGGGTGACGAAAATTCATTGGAAGGATTTATTTCTGAAGGAAAAGGAAAAAGTCACCAGATGGGACTAGTCCATCATGGGTTCCAAATACTGGCGATGATTTCTTGAGAGAGGCGAAAGTGAGCGGACGAGAAGCTGTGCAAGCCCAG
>NC_051415.1:302619-302813 GCF_015228065.2 Penaeus monodon
TGGTAAGATATCGCAACCCGACGATAAGGGCTTCAGGTGATGATACAAAGTTGGTCGCAAACCATGTGTCGCAGACCAGGGCAATGTGGGTACCTTTCGCAGGTAGGACCCATATATGTGTGTGTATGTAGGTGAAGATAGCTACCACTTTAGACAAGAATATCGGAGATACCTTAAGCGAAAAGACGTCAGAC
>NC_051415.1:303304-303885 GCF_015228065.2 Penaeus monodon
CCTACCTGCGAAAGATTCCTGCCTTACCAGAGGATGCCTCCGCCCCCATTGCCCTGGCTAGGGACTTAGACCGGAATGTCCTGCATTTGTATCACGTATGGATATAAGCAGAATGTGTACATTATTCTTAGCATCATACTTCAATTATTAGGGCCACACATGGCATTATATTCATTCGCTGATACCTTATGTATGATTGTTCCATCCTAGATCCAAATAAGAAAATTATATAAACTAAAAGGTGCATACTGTAGATACTTACAAATGTTTGTTTTACTCCTTCAAACTGAAAACTTTCATTTCATATAATAATCTAACATCACACTGATTATAATCTTTGTTCTTTCATATATCATAATTTATTATAAACTTTTGTGCACGATGAATATAATAAACAAAAATGAAAATAATTATTGAATTGATAAAAAAAAATGCATCCTCCTATGCACAACACAAGTGGCAATTGCATTATAAACGGTTACAAATATTACTGCATTGAAATACTGAACCGGGTATTCTGCCTCCGACGCGACGCAATTAGCACAGATTAACATACCATGATTTACACTGAACGCTGAAAA
>NC_051415.1:306447-306766 GCF_015228065.2 Penaeus monodon
TATGCTGATGTTGACCGGCCTCAGACAAACTCCGTGGTGTTTCTAGATTCAATTTTTCGTTAGATAAATTTGAAGCACACTTAGTGAAAAGCGTGAAATGCGTGGCGAAGAAAAAAGAGGGACAGCGCCTCACCAATGATGAGACGTTGACGTTTCCCCCTCAGAAAGCAGGTAAAGCTCCTACCACTAACGTGCTAAGGGCTTACATTCAAAAGTCACCGGAACCTAAATTTGTTTCAGTGAAAGTTTCGCAAGGGGATGGTCCCCCCGGCGCGAGAGGACATGAAGCTCAGGAAAATATGGGTCTCAATTTGCTTAC
>NC_051415.1:307181-307316 GCF_015228065.2 Penaeus monodon
TAATGTGCGTGGGTGAGTGTGTGTGTTTATGGCGTGTTTTAGCTGTATAGTGATATTTTGTGTTTATTTAGTATTAGTGTAGTTTTGTGTATGTGTGATTATGTGTATAACGTTGTTGTGTATTGTTTGCTTTGT
>NC_051415.1:307429-307515 GCF_015228065.2 Penaeus monodon
TGTTACTATCTTTTTGTTTATTATTCTCTGTGTGCGTGTATGAAGTTTTTACAGCTGTTCTTGGGTATGTGGAAGGGTTTTGCGTA
>NC_051415.1:312380-312835 GCF_015228065.2 Penaeus monodon
TATTCAATGCGTTTCACTTGAGCCTTCGCACGGTGCGCCTTGCACAGGCCCAAAACGGCAGATGTGAACGGTTTCGCCACGCCGAACGCCTTCTTCAGCTTGATTACTGTAAACAAACATACCCAATATGCGCCGACGCCTGCTAGGGCGTGTTGCGGGAGGTGCTTGTCCTTTTAGATGAATTAGACGATTCCCATTTTAGACGCCAGCTCTAATAGTGCTTTAGAAAATGAATTTATGGGGAGCAGAGGAGAAGCTGCACAGAGGACCGACATAGGTCCGGAATCCAGTCAGAGTGGAAGTGCTTATGCAGAAAACATTGTGCCCATATCAGCGAGAGGGGGAGGGAATTCCCAAAGTACTCACCTCTGAATGCGTCTACCAACAATCATGCTAAGAGGCGAACATCACGTACTTTAGCATTTATACTTTATGATAAATTTTGGTATGTACGG
>NC_051415.1:312955-313527 GCF_015228065.2 Penaeus monodon
GGCTTATTCCGAAATTAAAATACCTAGATATGACTAGACTTGACAGAATTTTCAATAGTCATCACAGCTTCCCGTTTTACTACATAATTTTATTTACTTAAGGAAAACTTTAGCTCAAGCAGGAAACTAAGACATTGTTTGGAACATAAGCAGAGGATTCCATAGAAGAAGGTATCCAGAAGTGGAAAGAGAGGAAGCATTACAAAACGAGATGAATGGCAAATCTTCTTGATAATGAAACTTGTATCTTAATTTTTGTTTCTTGCATCAATGTTTGTATGTTTGGAAGTAAAAATTGCTTTTTGCTTATATTTGTCTTTTTTGACATTTCATTTTCTTTTGAATATGATACTTATTTTCATAGCTCATAAAAATATTTGAAACAATATACTGTACACTTTATAAGTAGCTGTGATAGATAACTATATGATTCTTTCCTTTTCTGCTGCTTGATTGTTTCTTTTCTTTGTGCATATAAAAATCTTTCACCCTGTATTGCATTGATGCGAGTTAGTTATATATATATTCTTACTGAAAAGTTTTAAAAACTCAAGGATTGTATATTGTAAGTC
>NC_051415.1:315313-315818 GCF_015228065.2 Penaeus monodon
ACTTCATTTTGGTATTTGCGCGGAAAATTAAAATTAAATGATATTTATCACAAAATAATAAAATGTATTTATTAAAACATTGAAACTGCTGTTACACTTATATAACAATCTGAATTATCCTGATGTTTAAAGCACCTGAGCATGTGGTGTACAAACTCTTCCAAAAGCTAAAGGAAAATAATTTGTTAGACTGTCATTACTACAAAGGGAATTAACAAAATAACATTTCCATTTTCAAGGCCATGAAGTTCTAACAAAGAAATGATAAACAATAAACACTACATATATTATTCCCTGACATTTACATAATTGAGCGAGAGCAATAATAACTTAAATGCAACTTGCCTTTTACTATATATTTACCAAAAAACAAAACCTTTACGTACAAAAGATTTTAACAAATAAAGACTATCATTTTAATGGCACAACACAGACCATAAAGATAAAGCCTTAAAGGACTACCAGCAAAAAAATATACCATTAAACTTCTGCGAAAAACTCTAAT
>NC_051415.1:317280-317542 GCF_015228065.2 Penaeus monodon
CTTCCTTCGAGAGCTTGTGATGAGAAGTGAATCAGATCTAAAGACAGCCCATGAAATATCATACAAGCACTTGGATGTTAAAGGAGTCAGCAGAATGAATGTCAAATTGGCTGCTCAGCTGATGTCAAACACAATTGCAAAATCTTTGCAGTATTTTGGTCAACAAAATCTTCTTAAGAGCAAAGATTGGCAGGACACAAGCAATTTTATTTCATTAGTTGATTCTTGGTTTGACCTATTCAATTCTAGAACGCCAAATGAT
>NC_051415.1:317573-317981 GCF_015228065.2 Penaeus monodon
GCTACATATGGCATTCATTTGGAATACCAAAATCAAATTCTCTCAGAAATGCTGACTACAGCCAAAAACATGCGGGTTGGTGAAAAGGGTAGCCTCTATCCATTTCAAAAGGGCATCATTCTATCATGTACTTCTTTAAGCAGCTTATTTGCAATGGTAAGTCAGCGATATAATGTTAAATATATCATGACTTACTTAATCAAAATGGACTTGAACACTTTTTTGGTTGTATTAGGCAAATGGGCATTGTACATCAACATCCATCCCCTGTGCACTTTAAGCATAGATTAAGATCTTTCCTTGTGGCGCAGAATAAACAAGCTATTTGGAAGACACCATAATGGTTCAGAGTGTAAAAATTATATAAATTAAACAGGGTCATCCTTTTCTGATGAAAGTCAAAGAAAA
>NC_051415.1:323448-323877 GCF_015228065.2 Penaeus monodon
ACATTAATAAAGAAAATAAATAATACAATAAATTCCATAATAATTATTAAATTTCAACACACATAAACGAATTCATAATACCAGAATAATAGAAACACAATTGTGTATACCTTGAGTAAAACGGGAAATCTACACAATTTCATTATCAAAAAATATAGACAAATAAAAATTAACTTGCACAATAACTCCTTTATATTTACTCCTTTATATGCATACTTGAACATACAATATATTTGGGAAAAAACTTTAAATTTACAATGAATCAAAACTATTATCCATGAACATAACTATTTAATTTTTAACAATTAAAATAAAGGAGATATCACATTATTGGTACTGACCTCGTGCAAGAATCAAATCGCCAAGGAGCGAACTGTCATGTAAAAAAAAACGAATAAGGGGTTTAAAGAAACCAACGCCATCTATTCA
>NC_051415.1:325265-325671 GCF_015228065.2 Penaeus monodon
ATTGTATTATGATTATGTATGTATGCTTGACTTACTTCCTCTGAGTTTAGTCTTAGCGTAGCACAACACAGAGGAATTCCCAAAAAGATCTTTCATTTTTTATTTTTATCTAAAACGATTCTAAAGAATCTTTTATTGTCTATATTTTCGTGAAAAAAAGTTCTGTAAAAACATTTTTGCTATTTCCATCAGCTGTCTCACCCAAACTCTCATGGGGGAACTCGGGGCAGCGGGGAAAGCGAAATTTAAAAGAAAAATTTGATGAGTTTAGCTCTTGGGGGCGCGAAGATTCATTGCATATTAGATTTTTTTAATTGATTTTTAAAAAGCTCGGGGGGTAATCGCCAAAATGAGGAAGAAGCAGAAGCGGAAAGTGGGGGGGTTAACTTACTGGCGACAGGCGGGA
>NC_051415.1:325723-326126 GCF_015228065.2 Penaeus monodon
GACTCTAATCCATTTTATATTGTTTAACAAAGACTTTTAAAAATACAAAATTCGGTTGAAATTCGATCTTTCCATTTTTAGAGCTTTTCTTAAGTTTTTGAGATATGAAAGGTTAGAGTCGGATGTTCATCTACATTTAAACAGCTTTTGAAAATTTTGGGTGAATAAACGCGTCTCAAGAATAAAATGTAAGTTTTAGTTAATTCAGATCTGGAGATGCAAGTAAAAAAAAATGCCCTCATTTCAGCCCAAAAACTTTGGAAATTATTTTCTTCTTCAATATCCCCTGAATCCTTTGAGATTACCGATTATTAGAAATGGCATTGCTGAAACTCTGATGTAAATACGAAGCGAAAAAAAATATACATTTTTTTATAAAACAGTATATTTTTTTTTCTGTTTT
>NC_051415.1:326383-326484 GCF_015228065.2 Penaeus monodon
AAGTTTAGAGATCAAAATTAAAGTTAAGGTTATATTCGTAAATATATCGGTAGAGAGTTAGGGGATCTGAATTGTTATAGTTAACATAATTTTTTCAGTAT
>NC_051415.1:326904-327109 GCF_015228065.2 Penaeus monodon
TACAGTAATATTAGAATAAAGTAAAATAGAGATGTAAAAAAACAGCAAAGAGATAAAAAATGAAGACATTTTTTTTTCTTTAAAATTCAAAAAAATTATTAAAATGAAAAAGAAAACTTGCAGGGAAACTTTTACGATACTAAACAAGGGCTTTTTAAAAGGGAAAATTGACGACCCAAATTACATATTCCCTTTTTGGCACAAA
>NC_051415.1:327461-329199 GCF_015228065.2 Penaeus monodon
CCTTTTGGGGGCCCACATAAAGCGGGGTGATTGGTTTTTTAATATCAAACCCAACCTATCTAGCAAAGAGCCGACACAAAAAACAGTCTTTTAACTGACATAGCATTGTAGTTGACATATAAAAATTATGTGGGAATCTAAAAATGCTTTGAATTAATTCTAATGTAAGAACAAAAGATCAAACCCAAAAGGAAAAACTAGGCACCCACATCCATCTCAAAACCCCTCATGGAGGCAGCAGAGCGTCTGGGCGTTTGCAAAAAAAACGCAACTGTTTTTTAAAAAAAATGATTTATTATTTGGAGCTTTTCCTTTTAAATTTTATATATGCTGTATAAACATAAGTAATCTTCCCCCTTTGCGATCACTGATCTCATAAAAAGCTGTACGATGTTTTAAACCCGCGATTTTCAACGGGCCCTATTGTGGCCCCTTTGCGGATTTAATAACTGTGGCGAAGAAGTGGTGTGAATTGCAAACGATGGGAAAGCAAGGTACAAATGTTTTTTATGGTTGTTTTAAGAGAAACAAAATGTTAAAAAGAAACTACAAAAAGTGATATGGGGGTAGCGAGATAAAAGAGTCTAAAAAAGAACTTTACAAGACTTCCAAAGGTGAGGTTAGGCCTGCACATTGTTTTTGCGGGGCTATTCAAATTCTATTTTACCCATGACTTTTATTTTCAAGATATGATTTTTTTTCAAGAATTGGGATTTCAATATGTTGTGGGGGCAAAAATAATAATCTTCCTAAGCAAGGTTTACGGGTTTCACTTGAGGATCGTTGGTTTCATATGAACCAAAAAAAGTTTGCTTCTACGCGTCTTATGCATAAGTATTTAAATTTATCTTTTAATCTATCAAGTAGCCCAAAGTTTCTTAAAAAATAAAAAAAAAAGATGCCCCCCTTTAAAAGCTCCCAATTAAAAAAAAAATACGCTCCCAAAAATAAACAATAAAGTCCTCCGGGGCATATAACAAAATTTTTCCCCAAATTTCTTTCAAAAAAAGGATTATTGTATAAAATAAAATTTTGTTCCGATCCAAAATCAGATTAAAAACTACCCAGAGAGGAGAAGTGTTTTGGTAGCAAACTTTCATAGAAAAAAATGGCTTCCCAAATAGTAAAATCGCAGATCGTTCAACATTTTAAAAAAAGAGCAGATAGATAAATGGGCAGATTGTACGCCTAAGAGAAGGGCCATCCCAACAAAGGGTTCAAACAATTCCCGATCACTAAAAAGGGAAATGATAAAGTTAAAAAGCTTTCGAAAACTTTTTAAATTTTCAAATACCAAATTTCTAGTTTTACAGTGAATGAAAAATTTCTCTTACTGTTTGCTTTTTGTTATAAAGGGCATTCAAACATATAAATAAAACCATTTAGATTGCCTTCATTATCATTAAGGTATAAAATTTTACACCTTTTCTGATGTTTTGCAATAGATTCAAAATTTCTAAACGCCCAAATTCCGTCATTTTTAGTAAAAGAAAAAGGGAGAACTTTTACTTTTTTTAAAAAAATTTCCAACCCCCCAAAATTTTTACGAGCTCCCTCATTTTATAATTAGTGATGAAACACTTGGAAAATTTTTTCCGGGGGGGGGGAAACCCCTTCTTTGGAAAAATTATAAATAAGTTTTTAAATCATGTTCTGTTAAACCCGTTACATGAAAAACCAATTGGTCTTAATATGCAGTGTGAAAAAGTAAAAACTTCTATTTGAATGTAAAAGTTGT
>NC_051415.1:359702-360875 GCF_015228065.2 Penaeus monodon
AACTGATTACACTTCAAGTAGAAGTTTTTTTTTCACACTGCATATTACCAGACCATATTGGTTTCATGATAACAGGTTAACAGAACATGATTTAAAATCTTATATTATACTATTGTTTCCAAAGAAGAGGTTTGCACCCCCCTGAATAATTTTCCAAGTGTTCATCATCACCAATTATAAAATGAGGGAGCTCGTAACAAGTTTGGGGGTTGGAAAGATTTTTAAAAAGTAATAAGTATCTCCCTTATTCATTACTAAAAATGACTGGAATTGGCGTTTAGAAATGTTGAATCTATTGCAAAACATCAGAAAATGGTGTAAAATTTTTATATCCATCTAATGAGTAATGAAGGCAATACTCAATGGTTTTACTTTATATGCTTGAATGTCCTTGTGATATTAACACAAAGCAAACAGCTTAAGAGAAATGTTTCATTCACTGTATAAACTAGAAATTTGAGTACTTGAAAATGTAAAAATGTGTTTCTGTAATGCATTTATCTCTTTATCATTTACCTTTTTTGAGATGATCAGGGAATTGTTTGAACCTTGTTGGGATGGCTCCTTCTCTTAGGCGTACAATCTGCCCAGTTCTATCTATCTGCTCTTCTTTAAAATGATCTGAACAGATCTGCGAGTTGCTACTTGGAAGCCAGCTTTCTCTATGTATGTTTGCTATCCAAACACTTCTCCTCTCTGGGTCAGTTGGGAATCTAGAGTTAGGATCGGAACAAAGTTATATATTTATACAAGTAATCCTTTTTTAGAAAGAAAGTTGGCAAATTTAGTTATAATGGCCCCGGAGGACTTTACTTGTTCATTTTGGTAGCGTATTTATTTATTTAATTGGGAGCTTATAAGGTGGGCATCTTTATTTTTATTTTTAAGAAACTTTGGTCTACCTTGATAGATTAAATTGAGTAAATTGAGAATACTTATGCATAAGACAGCTGTAGAGATGCAATCTTTTTGTGATTCATATGAAACCAACGATTCCTCAAGTGAACCTGTAAGCCTATGAACTATAGGAAGATTATTATTGTTTGCCACCCACAACATATTGATGCAATTGCCCAATTCATCTGAAAAAGAATCATATCTTGAAAATAAATAAGTCATGGATAATAATAGAATTTGAGTATAGCCACGCAAAGGCAATGTGCAGGCCTAACT
>NC_051415.1:361029-361492 GCF_015228065.2 Penaeus monodon
CGTTTGCACTTCACACCACTTCTTCGCACAGTTATTACAATACCGCAATAGGGGCCTACAATATGGCGCCAGTTGAAAATCGCGGGCTTCAAAATCGATCGATACAGTCTTTTTATTGAGATCAGTGATCGCAAAGGGCAAGACTTACTTATGTTTATTACAGCATATATAAATTAAGAGAACAGCTCCAAGTAAATAACTGCATTTTTCTCTTAAAATACAGTTGCGTTGTTTTGCAAACGCCCAGACGCTCTGCTGCCTCCATGAGGTTTAGAGAGTGGATGTGGCTGCCTAGTTTTTCCTTTGGTTAGTATCTTGTGTTCTTACATTAGAATTAATTCAATAGCATTTTTAGATTCTCCACATATATTTTGATATGTCTAACTACAATGCTATGTCAGTTAAATGCACTGTTTGGTGTGTCGGCTCTTTGCATAGATGAGGCTTGGGTTTTGATATTAAA
>NC_051415.1:361923-362117 GCF_015228065.2 Penaeus monodon
TATGTCAATTGGGTTCGTCAATTTTCCTTGTAAAATGCCGTTGTTAGTATCGTAATAAGTTTCCCTGCAAGTTTTTCTTTTACATTATAATAGATTTTGTTGAATTTAATGAAAATTAATGTCTTCATTTTTTATCATCTTTTGCTGTTATTTTTCACATCTCTATTTCACTTATATTCTATATATTACTGTAT
>NC_051415.1:362541-362650 GCF_015228065.2 Penaeus monodon
ATATACTGAACTATTATGTTAACTATAACAATTCATGATCCCCTTAACCTTCTATCCTGATATATTGTACGAATATAATCCTTAACTTAATTATGATCTCTATAACCTT
>NC_051415.1:362854-363272 GCF_015228065.2 Penaeus monodon
AATATACATGTTTTATAGAACATGTATATATTTTTTCGCGTTCGTATTTACTATTCAGAAGTTACAGCAATGCCATTTCTAATAATCGGATAATCTCAAAGGATCTCAGGCATTATCTGAAGAAGAAAATAATTACCAAAGTTATGGTCTGAAATGAGGGCATTTTTCTTACTTGCATCTCCCAGATCTGAATTAACTAAAACTTACATTTCATTCTTGAGACGCGTTTATTCACGCGAAAATTTGCAAAGACTGTTGAAGTGTAGATGAACTATCCAGATCTCTATATCCTTTTCATTTTCTCAATCAACCCCTAAAGAAATGCTTAACAAATGCGAAGATCGAATTATGCAATCCGAATTTAGTAATTTCGAATGTCTTTGTTAATCAATCATAAATATAGAGATATAGAGTCCTA
>NC_051415.1:363328-363722 GCF_015228065.2 Penaeus monodon
GCCTGTCGCCAGTAAGTTTAACCCTCCCTACTTCTCTCGCTTTCTGCTTCTTCCTCATTTTGGCGTTTACCCTCAGAGCTTTTAAAAGTCACATTAAAAAATTCCATAATATGCAAATGATATCTATCGCGCCCCCAATGAGCTAATCTGCATCAAATTTGTTTTAAACTTTCGCTTTCCTCGCTGCCTTCGAGATTCTCCTCATGAGAGTTTGGCTGCAGCTAAGCTGATGCAAATATGCAAAAGTGTTTATACAAGATACTTCTTTTTCACGAAGATATAAGACAATAAAATATTACTTGAGAATCGTATATAGATAATTGTAAAACTGAAAAGATCTTTCGGTAATTTCCTCTGTGTACTGTGCTACTGCTAAGACTAAGCTCAGATGGAA
>NC_051415.1:367449-367602 GCF_015228065.2 Penaeus monodon
GAATGATAAAGTGTTTTCGTCAGCGACGATAGAAAGAATTGTTTTTTAATTATGTTGTATATATTTTTCTTTGAATTATATTCTGTAATTATTTGTTGTTTTTTAAGTAATTAAAGAAAATGAAAGTATCCTCTATTTTTGTCAATAGATGGC
>NC_051415.1:367873-368248 GCF_015228065.2 Penaeus monodon
TGGCGTTGGTTTCTTACCACTTATTCGTGTTTTATACATGACAGTTCGCTCCTTGGCGATTTGATTCTTGCACGAGGTCATTACCCAATAATGTGTTTCTCTTTATTTTAATTGTTAAATTAAATAGTTATGTTTCATTGATAATTTTTTTTGATTCATTGTAATTAATGTTTTCCTAAAATATTGTATGTTCAAAGTATGCATAAAAAGGAGTAAATTAATAGGAGTTTTGTGCAAGTTAATTTATTATTTGTCTATAATTTTTTGATAATGGAAATTGTGAAATGATTTACTGTTTTAACTCCAAGGTATACCAATTGTGTTACTATTATTCTGGTATTATGAATTCTTTTAATGTGTGTTGAATTAAATTAT
>NC_051415.1:371773-373135 GCF_015228065.2 Penaeus monodon
AACTTTAAAAAAAGGTTTTTTTCCCTTTTTAAATTACTATCATTTTTAATTTTTTTAAAATTATTAATGTTGAAATTGAAAATAGTAAAAGGGAATAAAATTTAAAGGCTTTTAAAAAAATTTTATTAAATTTTATATTAAAAAAAAAAAAAAATTTTAAATATTTTTGAATAAAATATTTTTTTGAATTTTTTTATATAATTTTATTTAAAAAATTTTTAAAATTTAAAATTTTTTAAATGTATTTTAAATTTAAAAAAAAAAATTTTCAAAAACCCCAAAAACCCCAACAAACGCAAAAAACCCCCCCCAAAAACAAACCCCCCCAAAAAAAACCCCACAAAATATTTTAATTTATAAAATTAAATAAATAAAAAATACAAAAAAAAAATTTTAAAAAAACCCCCAAAAATCACAAAAAAAAAATTTTATAAAAATTTTAAATTAAAATAATTTTTTAATTTTTTTAAAAAAATTTATGAAAGGAAAATTTTTTAATTTTTAAATTTAAAAAAAAAAATTTTTTTAAAAAAAAATTTAAAAAAATTTGTATAAAACTAAACTAAGTAAGAAAAGGAAAAATAAAAAAAAAAAATTTTTTAAAAAATAAAAAATTAATTTTTTTTTAAAATTTCTTAAAACCCCCAAAAAACCCAAAACAAAAAACCCCAAAACCAAAAACAAAACCCCCCCCAAACAAAAACCAAAAAAAACCCACAAAAAACCACCCCAGTTTTTAAAAAAAATTTTTTTTTTTTTAAAAAAATTCTATTTTTATTATTAAATTTTAAAAAAAAAAAAATTTAATTTTTATAAAAAAGAATTTTTTAATAAAAACCAAAATTAAAAATTTAATAAATTATTAAAAAAAAAAATTTTACCCAAGGGGAAAGGGTTGACCATCGAAAAAAAACTAAACACCGGCCCCCCCCGCCCCGGGGGGGGGGCCCCAAGGGGAGGGCAAAAAAACCTGACGCTCTTTTTTACAAAGTTTTACCCAATTTTTTGGGGCCCAAAAAAACCCGTCACGGCCAACTTTTTAAAAAACAGGGAACCCAAAAATTTTAGGCCAAAGGGCCCGCAGGTTTTCCAGGGCAGCCCCCAACCCCTCTTTTGCCCCCTCCGTCCCCCCCCCATCGCAGGGGTCCCTTTAAACACCCAGGCCCATTTTTTCTTTTAACCAAATTTTCACAAGAAAACAAAAAAACCCCTGGGTGCCATCCCCCCCCAAGAGACGCCCTTCTCGTTTTAAAAAAAAAAGGGGGGGGTTAAAAATAAAAAATTCCGGGCCCCCCCCCTTTTCATCCGGGGCCCCTTTTTCGCCCTTTTTTCTCGGGATTGGGGGGCCGGGGGGGAAAATTC
>NC_051415.1:377747-378335 GCF_015228065.2 Penaeus monodon
CTTAATATTATATTGCATATATATGGCATGCATAGCATGCAATATATATGATGCTAGGATGAGTAATATTACAGGCAGATATGTTCTAAAACCCTGTTCGAATGATCTTGGCGAGGACAATTCATATATGATTACTATTCCCGGGTATGTTCGTACGTAAGTGCTGTAGATGAATGTACGAGGCGGATTCCCTAGCATGGGAGCATCAACGAGCCCATCCTTAGGAGAACCTTTCAGGACTCACTTGCGAGCAGGGAACAACAGGAGGAAGTCCCGGGCGGGATTGACGAGCGGAGGCGCTGTGGGAATCCCTATTTGAGTGTGGACTCAGAACGGTCGCGCAAAAACAGAGAGCTCGAGGATGATTCAATTGAAATTAAAAAAAAAAATTTTTTTTTTTTGTTCCGGTGGAAAACAAGTTCACTTTTTTTACTAGGAAAGAGAAAAAGGCGAATAACATTAATTGAAATACTCTTTGCACAAAAAGTGGAAGCGTCTTCTGAATTCTTGATTTTATATTCAAAGTCTCTGCGGGATTTTACTAAAGTTTTTAGCTCAACGTATATCTGTGTGATATTTGTATGTATG
>NC_051415.1:378732-379194 GCF_015228065.2 Penaeus monodon
CATAATTTTTTTTAATGTGTGTATGTGTGTTCATAAGTATGTCTCTATAGTATGAAAGAATATAGGCTTCTTTCTATAGTCATATATACACTGCGGATAAACTCTCTAAGTCTCTTTCTCTCTGTTTCGATATGGTGTGCGAGGTCAATGAGTCTGTAGCGCGTGCGTGCTGCCGCATATCCGTTGCGTGTTGTATGTCCAACTTGCAAACTGTATATACAATTCTTTCTTTGAATAGCAGGATATCCGATGTGGGTCGCTGCCTCTGTTCCTTCCTGGCCGCCTCCTTTTGTGACGTGCGGCGCTTATGTCTGTGAATTGTGGCGCATGTAACCCGTGCCGGTGCAGCCTACGACCCCGGGACCTTTTCCCTTGGTTGGAAGTTTATGCACACCGTTTGCTTCCAGTGTATGGTAGTCAAAAAGCGCTATTTTCGAATATATCCTGCCGGGCTAGTGGATC
>NC_051415.1:379794-380138 GCF_015228065.2 Penaeus monodon
TTTCTTTGTAATTTGAGAACTATTTTGACACATTTATTTCTTGGAAAATCATATGATTCATATTATTTACTATTCAATTGCTAATTGTCTGAGGATGTATAATTGAATCATTTAATGTCGCTATATTAAATATGTTAATTTTGTTTCATTAAAGTTTGCATAATTTGCACATACATTTGATTATTTCAATATCTATTTCATTTATAGTGCTTTGGTATGATTTTGCTTCATTGTGATCCAATTATAGATTTTGTGAATATAAACATTTATTTATGTCAAATATTATTTCAGGTCCACATAAATAATTATGCAAGCCACAGTGTTTCTGGTGACCCGTGTGAAAC
>NC_051415.1:380706-381006 GCF_015228065.2 Penaeus monodon
TTTTCCTTTGTAATTTGAGTTAATATTTTGACACATTCTATTTCTTGGAAAATCATATGATTCATATTATTTACTATTCAATTTGATATTGTCTGAGGATGTATAATTGATATCATTTAATGTCGCTATATTAAATATGTAATTTTGTTTTCATTAAAGTTTGCATAAATTTGCACATACATTTTGATTATTTCAATATCTATTTCATTTTATAGTGCTTTGGTATGTATTTTGCTTATTGTGATCCAATTTATAAGATTTTGGATAAACATTTATTTATGTCAAATATTATTTCAGGTC
>NC_051415.1:395133-396312 GCF_015228065.2 Penaeus monodon
AACTGATTTACACTTCATATATAAGTTTTTACTTTTTCACACTGCATATTACCAGACCATATTGGTTTCATGATAACAGGTTAATAGAACATGATTTAAAATCTTATATTATACTATTGTTTCCAAAGAAGATTTGCCAACCCCCTGAATAATTTCCCAAGTGTTCATCATCACCAATTTTAAAAATGAGGGAGCTCGTAAAAAAGTTTGGGGGTTGGAAAGATTTTTAAAAAGTAATAAGTATCTCCCTTATTCATTACTAAAAATGACTGGAATTGGCGTTTAGAAATGTTGAATCTATTGCAAAACATCAGAAAATTGTGTCAAAAAATTATATCCATCTAATGAATAATGAAGGCAATACTCAATGGTTTTACTTTATATGCTTGAATGTTTCCCCGTGATATTAACACAAAGCAAACAGCTTAAGAAAAGGTTTCATTCACTGTATAAACTAGAAATTGAGTACTTGGGAAAAAGTAAAAATGTGTTTCTGTAAATCATTTATCTCTTTATCATTTACCTTTTTTTGAGATGATCAGGGAATTGTTTGAACCTTGTTGGGATGGCTCCCTTTTCTTAGGCGTACAATCTGCCCAGTTCTATCTATCTGCTCTTCTTTAAAATGATCTGAACAGATCTGCGAGTTACTACTAGAAGCCAGCTTTCTCTATGTAAGTTTGCTATCCAAACACTTCTCCTCTCTGGGTCAGTTGGGAATCTAGAGTTAGGATCGGAACAAAGTTATATATTTATACAAGCAATCTTTTTTAGAAAGAAAAGTTGGCCAAATTTAGTTATAAAGGCCCCGGAGGACTTTACTTGTTCATTTTGGTAGGGGTATTTATTATTTAATTGGGGGCTTATAAGGTGGGCATCTTTATTTTTATTTTTAAGAAACTTTGGTCTACCTTGATAGATTAAATTGAGTAAATTGAGAATACTTATGCATAAGACAGGTGTAGAGATGCAATCTTTTATGATTCAATGAAACCAACGATTCCTCAAGTGAAAACCCGTAAGCCTATGAACTATAGAAGATATTTTTGTTTGCCACCCAACAAATATTGATGCAATTGCCAATTCATCTGAAAAAGAATCATATCTTGAAAATAAATAAGTCATGGATAATAACAGAATTTCAGTATAGCCACGCAAAGGCAATGTGCAGGCCTAACT
>NC_051415.1:396466-396930 GCF_015228065.2 Penaeus monodon
CGTTTGCACTTCACACCACTTCTCCGCACAGTTATTACAATACCGCAATAGGGGCCTACAATATGGCGCCAGTTGAAAATCGCGGACTTCAAAATCGATCGATCCAGTCTTTTTTTTGAGATCAGTGATCGCAAAGGGCAAGACTTACTTATGTTTATTACAGCATATATAAAATTAAGAGAACAGCTCCAAGTAAATAACTGCATTTTTCTCTTAAAATACAGTTGCGTTGTTTTGCAAACGCCCAGACGCTCTGCTGCCTCCATGAGGTTTAAAGAGTGGATGTGGCTGCCTAGTTTTTCCTTTGGTTAGTATCTTGTGTTCTTACATTAGAATTAATTCATTAGCATTTTTAGATTCTCCACATATATTTTGATATGTCTAACAACAATGCTATGTCAGTTAAATGCACTGTTTGGTGTGTCGGCTCTTTGCACAGATGAGGCTTGGGTTTTGATATTAAA
>NC_051415.1:397361-397533 GCF_015228065.2 Penaeus monodon
TATGTCAATTGGGTTCGTCAATTTTCCTTGTAAAATGCCGCTGTTAGTATCGTAATAAGTTTCCCTGCAAGTTTTTCTTTTACATTATAGTAGATTTTGTTGAATTTAATGAAAATTAATGTCTTCATTTTTTATTATCTTTTGCTGTTATTTTTCACATCTCTATTTAACT
>NC_051415.1:398281-398701 GCF_015228065.2 Penaeus monodon
AATATACATGTTTTATAAGAACATGTATATATTTTTTTCGCGTTCGTATTTACTATTCAGAAGTTACAGCAATGCCATTTCTAATAATCGGATAATCTCAAAGGATCTCAGGCATTATCTGAAGAAGAAAATAATTACCAAAGTTATGGTCTGAAATGAGGGCATTTTTCTTACTTGCATCTCCCAGATCTGAATTAACTAAAACTTACATTTCATTCTTGAGACGCGTTTATTCACGCGAAAATTTGCAAAGACTGTTGAAGTGTAGATGAACTATCCAGATCTCTATATCCTTTTCATATTCTCAATCAACTCTAAAGAAATGCTCTAACAGATGCGAAAGATCGAATTATGCAATCCGAATTTAGTATTTCGAATGTCTTTGTTAATCAATCATAAATATAGAGATATAGAGTCCTA
>NC_051415.1:398760-399137 GCF_015228065.2 Penaeus monodon
GCCTGTCGCCAGTAAGTTTAACCCTCCTTACCTCTCTCGCTTTCTGCTTCTTCCTCATTTTGGCGATTACCCTCAGAGCTTTTAAAAGTCACATTAAAGAAATTCATAATATGCAAATGATATCTATCGCGCCCCCAATGAGCTAATCTGCATCAAATTTGCTTTAACTTTCGCTTTCCTCGCTGCCTTCGAATTCTCCTCATGAGAGTTTGGCTGCAGTACAGCTGATGCAAAATGAAAAAGTGTTTTAACAAGATACTTCTTTTCACGAAGATAAAACAATAAAATATTACTGAGAATCGTATATAGATAATTGAAAACTGAAAAGACTTCGGTAATTTCCCGTGTACTGTGCTACTGCTAAGACTAAGCTCAGA
>NC_051415.1:402708-402854 GCF_015228065.2 Penaeus monodon
GTGTATCGTCAGCGACGATAGATAAGAAGTGTTTATAATTATTATGTTGTATGATATTTTCTTTGAATTATATTCTGTAATTATTTGTTGTTTTTTAAGTAATTAAAGAAAATGAAAGTATCTTCTATGTTTTGTCAATAGATGGC
>NC_051415.1:403123-403503 GCF_015228065.2 Penaeus monodon
TGGCGTTGGTTTCTTAACCACTTATTCGTGTTTTATACATGACAGTTCGCTCCTTGGCGATTTGATTCTTGCACGAGGTCAGTACCAATAATGTGATATCTCTTTATTTTAATTGTTAAAATTAAATAGTTATGTTTCATGGATAATATGTTTTGATTCAGTTGTAATTAATGTTTTTCCTAAATAATATTGTATGTTCAAGTATGCATATAAAGGAGTAAATATAATAGGAGTTATTGTGCAAGTTAATTTATTATTTGTCTATAATTTTTTGATAATGAAATTGTGTATGATTTACTGTTTTACTCAAGGTATACACAATTGTGTTACTATTATTCTGGTATTATGAATTCGTTAATGTGTGTTGAATTAATAATTAT
>NC_051415.1:406317-406492 GCF_015228065.2 Penaeus monodon
AAAATTTAAAGGGCTGACGAAACGCTTGCTACCGCGCCCTTAATAATTTTTTATTATTTTTATATATTATTTTTTTTAAAATTTTGGTGTGTGTTTTTTGTGTAAATGTATTGCAATAATTTATATATAATAATATATTTTAAAATTTTTAAGTATAAAAATATAAAATTTTTTG
>NC_051415.1:411802-412071 GCF_015228065.2 Penaeus monodon
TAAATAAAATACTAAACGTTACATCTTTTCTAAAAAATGTTCATTTTATTAATTAAAATTTTCTGCCGCGCCTAGCCAAAGGCCATTTCGGCGATTTCATGTGGGATAAAGTTACATTATGAAAATCAAAGATCTATCAGGAAAAAAAAAACCCCTTTCTTAAACAAAATAAAAAATAAAAAATTATTGAAAATCAAAAAATAAATATTGGGGTTAAAAATATACAAATATAAAATTTTATTTTTTTAAAAAATTAGGTCCTTTTGGAA
>NC_051415.1:412438-412972 GCF_015228065.2 Penaeus monodon
CGACGTTTTTGCGACGGCGGCGGATCCCGGGGGGTTTTTCGCGGGGTGGTGGTTTTTTGCAGTAGGACGGTGGAAAATAAACAACAAAAAGGGGGCGCGCTACTTTTCATGAAAATTCGTGAGGTTTTTAAAAATAATTAAAACGTATCTGTCATTATATACCTGAAATTTTTTCAAAATTTTCCCTTTTGTTACAATAAAATTCCCAAATATACAATATACCTTTTGCAACAATTTTTAAATAAATTTTTTAACTCTTTTATATACAAAAAAACGAGCCTAGTCTGAAAAATTTCATTCCCTAAATCTGTTCGAACCATTCAACAGATAAACCACCAGTCATCACTGCTTCCTTCGCCCGGGCATATATTTAGAGTATGAAATGCGCGTAACAATAGCAGCATAGTTCCCTGCAAAAATACAATTCGATTTTTTTGATACGTCCTCTCTTCCCCTGCAAAAACTGCGCCACCACCGCTGCATAACCACGCCGGGGCCCCCGCTCCCCTCCCTCGCAAAAAAAAACCTCGCCGG
>NC_051415.1:418642-419022 GCF_015228065.2 Penaeus monodon
ATAATTATTAATTCAACACACATAAACGAATTCATAATACCAGAATAATAGTAACACAATTGTGTATACCTTGAGTAAAACAGTAAATCATACACAATTTCATTATCAAAAAATTATAGACAAATAATAAATTAACTTGCACAATAACTCCTATTATATTTACTCCTTTATATGCATACTTTGAACATACAATATTATTTAGGAAAACATTAATTACAACTGAATCAAAACATATTATCAATGAAACATAACTATTTAATTTTAACAATTAAAATAAAGAGATATCACATTATTGGTACTGACCTCGTGCAAGAATCAAATCGCCAAGGAGCGAACTGTCATGTATAAAACACGAATAAGTGGTTAAGAAACCAACGCCA
>NC_051415.1:419291-419437 GCF_015228065.2 Penaeus monodon
GCCATCTATTGACAAAACATAGAGGATACTTTCATTTTCTTTAATTACTTAAAAAACAACAAATAATTACAGAATATAATTCAAAGAAAATATCATACAACATAATAATTATAAACAATTCTTATCTATCGTCGCTGACGATACAC
>NC_051415.1:423096-423453 GCF_015228065.2 Penaeus monodon
TAGCAGTAGCACAGTACACAGAGGAAATTACCGAAAGATCTTTTCAGTTTTACAATTATCTATATACGATTCTCAAGTAATATTTTATTGTCTTATATCTTCGTGAAAAAGAAGTATCTTGTATAAAACACTTTTGCATATTTCCATCAGCTGTAGCTGCAGCCAAACTCTCATGAGGAGAATCTCGAAGGCAGCGAGGAAAGCGAAAGTTAAAGCAAATTTGATGCAGATTAGCTCATTGGGGGCGCGATAGATATCATTTGCATATTATGAATTTCTTTAATGTGACTTTTAAAAGCTCTGAGGGTAATCGCCAAAATGAGGAAGAAGCAGAAAGCGAGAGAAGTAGGGAGGGTT
>NC_051415.1:423564-423960 GCF_015228065.2 Penaeus monodon
AAGACATTCGAAATACTAAATTCGGATTGCATAATTCGATCTTTCGCATTTGTTAGAGCATTTCTTTAGAGTTGATTGAGAATATGAAAAGGATATAGAGATCTGGATTTTTTTCATCTACACTTCAACAGTTTGCAAATTTTCGCGTGAATAAACGCGCCCTCAAGAATGAAAGTAAGTTTTAGTTAATTCAGATCGGGAGATGCAAGTAGAAAAATGCCCTCATTTCAGACCATAACTTTGGTAATTATTTTCTTCTCAGATAATGCCTTGAGATCCTTTGAGAAATTTTCCGATTATTAGAAATGGCATTGCTGTAACTTCTGAATAGTAAATACGAACGCGAAAAAAAATTATACATGTTCTTATAAAACATGTATATTTTTGTTTCTGTAT
>NC_051415.1:424136-424243 GCF_015228065.2 Penaeus monodon
AAGGTTATAGAGATCATAATTAAGTTAAGGATTATATTCGTACAATATATCAGGATAGAGAGTCCCAGGGGATCATGAATTGTTATAGTTAACATAAAGTTCAGTAT
>NC_051415.1:424689-424860 GCF_015228065.2 Penaeus monodon
AGTTAAATAGAGATGTGAAAATACAGCAAAAGATAATAAAAATGAAGACATTAAATTTTCATTAAATTCAACAAAATCTACTATAATGTAAAAGAAAACTTGCAGGGAAACTTATTACGATACTAACAGCGGCATTTTACAAGGAAAATTGACGAACCCCAAATTGACATA
>NC_051415.1:425288-427088 GCF_015228065.2 Penaeus monodon
TTTAATATAAAAACCCCAAAAGCCTCATCTGTGAAAAAGGGGCCGACACACCAAACATGCATTTAACTGACATAGCATTGTTGTTAGACATATCAAATATATGGGGAGAATCTAAAAATGCTAATGAATTAATTCTAATGTAAGAACACAAGATACAAACCAAAAGGAAAAACTAGGCAGCCACATCCACTTTTTTAAACCTCATGGAGGCAGCGAGCGTCTGGGCGTTGCAAAACAACGCAACTGTATTTTAAGAGAAAATGCAGTTATTTACTTGGAGCTGTTCTCTTAATTTTATATATGCTGTAATAAACATAAGTAAGTCTTGCCCTTTGCGATCACTGATCTCAAAAAAAAGACTGGATCGATCGATTTTGAAGTCCGCGATTTTCAACTGGCGCCATATTGTAGGCCCCTATTGCGGTATTGTAATAACTTTTGCGGAGAAGTGGTGTGAAAGTGCAACGATGGAAAGCAAGGGACAGAATGTGTTTCTTATTGGTTGTATTAAGAAAACGAAATGTTAAAGAAGATAACTACGAAAAAAATGATAGTGAGGGTAGCGAAGATGAAGAGTCGGTGAAAAAAAGAACATTAGCAAGAACATTCCACAGGTGAGAGTTAGGCCTGCACATTGCCTTTGCGTGGCTATACTGAAATTCTGTTATTATCCATGACTTATTTATTTTCAAGATATGATTCTTTTTCAGATGAATTGGGCAATTGCATCAATATGTTGTGGGTGGCAAACAAAAATGATCTTCATATAGTTCATAGGCTTACAGGTTCACTTGAGGAATCGTTGGTTTCATATGAATCATAAAAAGATTGCATCTCTACACCTGTCTTATGCATAAGTATTCTCAATTTACTCAATTTAATCTATCAAGGTAGACCAAAGTTTCTTAAAAATAAAAATAAAGATGCCCACCCTTTTTAAGCTCCCATTTAATAAATAAAATACGCTACCAAAATGAACAAGTAAAGTCCTCCGGGCCATTATAACTAAATTTGCCAACTTTCTTTCTAAAAAAGGATTGCTTGTATAAATATATAACTTTGTTCCGATCCTAACTCTAGATTCCCAACTGACCCAGAGAGGAGAAGTGTTTGGATAGCAAACTTACATAGAGAAAGCTGGCTTCTAAGTAGTAACTCGCAAGATCTGGTTTCAGATCATTTAAAGAAGAGAGATAGATGAACTGGGCAGATTGTAACGCCTAAGAGAAGGACCTTTCCCAACAAGGTTAAAAACAATTCCCTGATCACTCAAAAAGGTAAATGATAAAGAGATAAATGATTTACAAAAACACATTTTTTACATTTTCAAGTACTCAAATTTCTAGTTTATACAGTGAATGAAACTTTTTCTTAAGCTTTTTGCTTTGTGTTAAAATTCACGAGGACATTCAAGCATATAAAGAAAAACCCTTGAGTATTGCCTTCATTATTCATTAGATGGATATAAAAATTTTACAAAACCCTTTTCTGATGTTTTTGCAATAGATCAAACATTTCTAAACGCCAATACCAGTCATTTTTAGTAATGAATAAGGGAGATACTTATTACTTTTTAAAAATCTTTCCAACCCCCAAACTTGTTACGAGCTCCCTCATTTTATAATTGGTGATGATGAACACTTGGAAAATTATTCAGGGGGGTGCAAACCTCTTCTTTGGAAACAATAGTATAATATAAGATTTTAAACATGTTCTGTTAACCTGTTATCTGAAACCAATATGGTCTTGTAATAGCAGTGGTGAAAAAGTAAAAACTTCTATTTGAAGTGTAAACATTTT
>NC_051415.1:440978-441305 GCF_015228065.2 Penaeus monodon
GTTTCACGGTTTAAACCAAAAAACACTTGGCTTGTCATAATTTTTTATTTGGACCTGAATAATATTGACAAAATAAATGTTTTCCAAAATTTTATAAATTGGATCACAAAAAGCACATACCAAAGCACTATAAATGAAAAAATTGAAATAATCAAATGTATGTGCAAATTATGCAAACTTTAATGAAAACAAATTACATTTTAAATAGCGACTTAAAATGATATCAATTATACATCCTCAGACATATCAAATTGAATAGTAAATAATATGAACATATTATTTTCCAGAATAGAATGTGTCAAAATTTTACTCAAATTACAAAGAAAA
>NC_051415.1:441929-442360 GCF_015228065.2 Penaeus monodon
ATATATTCGAAAATAGCGCTTACGAACCATACACTGAGCAAACGGTGTGACATAAAACTGGCCAACACAGGGAAAGGTCCGGGGTCGTAGGCTGCACCGGCACAGGGTACAATGCGCCACAATTCACAGACATAAAGGGGCCGCACTCAAAAGGAGCGGCAGGAGGACAGAGGCAGCGACACATCGGATATCCTGCTATTCACAGAAAGATTGTATATACAGTTTGCAAGTTGGAAGACAACACGCAACGGATATGCGGCAGCACGCACGCGCACAGACTCATTGACACTCGCACACTTATCGAAACAGAGAGAAAGAGACTTAGAGAGTTTATCCGCAGTGTATATATGACTATAGAAAGAAGCCTATATTCTTTCATACTATAGAGACATACTTATGAACACACATACACACATTAAAAAAAAATTATG
>NC_051415.1:442656-443114 GCF_015228065.2 Penaeus monodon
CATACATCCAATATGCACACATATATACTTTTGATTAAACACTTTTAGCAATCCGAAGAGAAATTTAAATATAAAATCAAGAATTCAGAAGCCCTTTCCCACTTTTTGTGCAAAGAGGATTTCAATTATGTTATTCGCCTTTTTTTCTCTTCCTAGTAAAAAAAGGAACTTGTTTTTCCACCACAAATTGAATTTCAATTGAATCATCCCCAGCTCGTGGTGTTTGCGCGACGTTCTGAGTCCACTCAATAGGGATTCCCACAGCCCCTTTCCGCTCGTCAATCCCGCCCGGGACTTCCTCCTTTTTTCCCTCTCGCAAGTGAGTCCTGAAAGGTTATCCTAAGGTGGCTCGTTGATGCTCCCATGCTAGGGAATCCGCCTCGTACATCATCTACAGCACATTACGTAAGAACATACCCGGGAATAGTAATCAGATTATGAATTTTCTCGCCAAGCTC
>NC_051415.1:447553-447636 GCF_015228065.2 Penaeus monodon
TAACAGGTAGCCGACAAGCATGTTCTCATGAACGCACAGACTACACATACAAACGAATATATACAAATTTTTACATTTATAAA
>NC_051415.1:450147-450281 GCF_015228065.2 Penaeus monodon
AAGGTTACCTTCTCCTCCTCATTTTTACTCTTCTTTCTTCATTTGCTCCACCTCCTCTTCCTTTCCCATCTATCTTAACCATTCTCCTCCTCTTTATAATCTTCCTTCCACTTCTATCTCCCCGTTCCACCCTT
>NC_051415.1:452009-452091 GCF_015228065.2 Penaeus monodon
CAACTTCATTATGAATATTTCACATTTATCACACACAGAGTACAGTGCTTCGAATCAGTGATGTACATATCTTATATGTTAT
>NC_051415.1:452498-452741 GCF_015228065.2 Penaeus monodon
GTGCCGAGCTCGGTCTCTAACGATGACTGTAATCGGTTTAAGTAATTCTATAAATATCTACAACAGGAAATGAATCCGATTTTGGAAATGATAAGAAAATGTTATGAATATTCAAATTATAAATACCAAGAAAAAAAAAATATCTACAACAGGTTCCTCTGAAAACAATACAGTTTGCAAAAGAAACACTGATTTTTATTGTTGTTATAAGGAAAAAAAACTGATTCTGCCGACCTCGGAAGT
>NC_051415.1:452914-453188 GCF_015228065.2 Penaeus monodon
AGGTCGGAAATAAGGGTTTCCTTTCCCTTAAATTTTGTTGACATTGTATAATAGAAAAATATTCTAATAATCCAAATAGTCATTTCAAGCGAAAAATAGATATATATGTTTGAATTTCTAAGGCAAGACCATTATTGTGTAATTTGCAAGAGAAAAATCGTACATTTTGCTTCTCCTAAAATTCAGAGTTTCAAGGAGTTTGGGCGGTCGCTAAGCTCTTCACTTCTTCGTAAATACTAAACAAGTTTTTTAAGACATAGATGCTTGTTTAGTA
>NC_051415.1:453428-453769 GCF_015228065.2 Penaeus monodon
CCATCTTAAATTGGAATCTATGATAACATTAACCTCAGTAACCTTATTATGATGACTGGTAAAGCTGCGTCTGCCTTCCATAGAGGGCCCTGGCATTCTGGGGGGTGGGGGCAGGGCAAGGAAAGAGCGGGGTCTCGTGGACAGCGCATGAGGAAACTCTTGCATGGATGCGGTCTGAGGGAGAAGCTGGGTGTCCTTGGGGGAGGGGAGAGAATCTCAGACGTCGTCCACTTCCCTCTCCCGTCGATCTCCTCCAGCCTGTCCTTCCATGACAATGAGCGTGCGATTCTTGAAATAGGCGAATTTTCCCTCGTCTTTCTGTAAGGAGAGATAGTTGTGGA
>NC_051415.1:454005-454075 GCF_015228065.2 Penaeus monodon
GTACAGCTCTTCCATGTTTAGATCAGGCAGTTGGTGTTCTAAGTCTGCTAGCCATGGGTTCTTTAAATGT
>NC_051415.1:454306-454580 GCF_015228065.2 Penaeus monodon
GTTGAGTGATCGGTCTCTGATGATAATTGTGATTGGTTTAAGTAATTCTTAAAAAAAACGAAACAAACTGAAAATAAAAGCACATCCAACCCTAGGGCCAATGAGTACAGACAAAGTGTACGGTTTTAGAAGCATAAAATGAGTGAAGAGCTTTCGTTGTGACAGTGTTTATGCATGAATGTAAATGTACTTTCCATGATGAGGAGCTGCTGGTGGCATGGAGGAGGCCCCTCTTTTCCCTCCTTCCTTTTTTATCTCCCCGTCCACCCTTTTC
>NC_051415.1:456663-456890 GCF_015228065.2 Penaeus monodon
CCTCCTCCATGCCACCAGCAGCTCCTCATCATGGAAAGTACATTTACATTCATGCATAAACACTGTCACAACGAAAGCTCTTCACTCATTTTATGCTTCTAAAACCGTACACTTTGTCTGTACTCATTGGCCCTAGGGTTGGATGTGCTTTTATTTTCAGTTTGTTTCGTTTTTTTTAAGAATTACTTAAACCAATCACAATTATCATCAGAGACCGATCACTCAAC
>NC_051415.1:457046-457192 GCF_015228065.2 Penaeus monodon
TTTTAGGAGAGGAGTCGCCGCACCTTCGATAACGTGTCGTCGATAACATGACGGGGTTGGCTCAGTTTGGGAAAACATTTAAAGAACCCATGGCAGCAGACCCTTTGAACACCCAAATGCCTGATCTAAACATGGAAGAGCTGTAC
>NC_051415.1:457428-457590 GCF_015228065.2 Penaeus monodon
TCCACAACTATCTCTCCTTACAGAAAGACGAGAGGGAAAATTCGCCTATTTCAAGAATCGCACGCTCATTGTCATGGAAGGACAGGCTGGAGGAGATCGACGGGAGAGGGAAGTGGACGACGTCTGAGATTCTCTCCCCTCCCCCAAGGACACCCACCCTCC
>NC_051415.1:458608-458914 GCF_015228065.2 Penaeus monodon
CCTCCTCCATGCCACCAGCAGCTCCTCATCATGGAAAGTACATTTACATTCATGCATAAACACTGTCACAACGAAAGCTCTTCACTCATTTTATGCTTCTAAAACCGTACACTTTGTCTGTACTCATTGGCCCTAGGGTTGGATGTGCTTTTATTTTCAGTTTGTTTCGTTTTTTTTAAGAATTACTTAAACCAATCACAATTATCATCAGAGACCGATCACTCAACTCATGGAATACAAAGTATTATACAAGTAATGGCAGGTGAAAACTGTAGAAAATTGTAATAGGTGGAAGTGTGATGCATT
>NC_051415.1:458992-459160 GCF_015228065.2 Penaeus monodon
TTTTAGGAGAGGAGTCGCCGCACCTTCGATAACGTGTCGTCGATAACATGACGGGGTTGGTTTCAGTTTGGGGGAAAACATTTAAAGAACCCATGGCTAGCGGGACTTAGAACACCAACTGCCTGATCTAAACATGGAAGAAGCTGTACTTCACTGATGCGAGGGTAC
>NC_051415.1:459270-459342 GCF_015228065.2 Penaeus monodon
CCTTTCTCCCCCCCTCCTCTTCCTCCTTGACTTCTATGTTTCAGTTCCCCTTTCACCTCCTTCGATTCTATG
>NC_051415.1:459380-459726 GCF_015228065.2 Penaeus monodon
TCCACAACTTTCTCTCCCTTACAGAAAGACGAGAGGGAAAAAATTCGCCTATTTCAAGAATCGCACGCAATTTGTCATGGAAGGACAGGCTGGAGGAGATCGACGGGAGAGGGAAGTGGACGACGTCTGAGATTCTCTCCCCTCCCCCAAGGACACCCAGCTTCTCCCTCAGACCGCATCCATGCAAGAGTTTCCTCATGCCTGTCCACGAGACCCCGCTTTTTCCCTTTGCCCTGCCCCCACCCCCAGAATGCCAGGGCCCTCTATGGAAGGCAGACGCAGCTTTACCAGTCATCATAATAAGGTTACTGAGGTTAATGTTATCATAGATTCCAATTTAAGATGG
>NC_051415.1:459966-460172 GCF_015228065.2 Penaeus monodon
TACTAAACAAGCATCTATGTCTTAAAAAACTTGTTTAGTATTTACGAAGAAGTGAAGAGCTTAGCGACCGCCCAAACTCCTTGAAACTCTGAATTTTAGGAGCAGCAAAATGTACGATTTTTTTCTTGCAAATTACACAATAATGGTCTTGCCTTAGAAATTCAAACATATATATCTATTTTTCGCTTGAAATGACTATTTGGATT
>NC_051415.1:460410-460738 GCF_015228065.2 Penaeus monodon
ACTTCCGAGGTCGGCAGAATCAGTTTTTTTTTTTCCCCTTAAAACAACAATAAAAATCAGTGTTTCTTTTGCAAACTGTTGGTTTTCAGGGGAAAACCCTGTTGTGGATATTTTTTTTTTTGGTATTTTTTAATTTGACTTTTCAAAAACATTTTTTTTATTTTTCCAAAACGGACCCATTTCCTGTTTTTAGATATTTTTTGAATTATTTTAAACCCCGATTACATCATCGTTAGAGCCCGAGCTCGGCACTCAGGGAATACTATATAAAACAAAGTATTACCAGATAAAAATCGTAAAAAATTACCATATGGAAGCGTGACAAAGT
>NC_051415.1:461061-461280 GCF_015228065.2 Penaeus monodon
GTAGTAGGTAAGTAAAAATAGAGGGACCCATTCCCTGCTCTCTGTATATAACATATAAGATATGTACATCACGATTCGAAGACTGTACTCTGTGTGTGATAAAGGGGAAAAATTTTTCCAAAGGGAAGTTGAAATGCGTTTTTTTGGGGGTAAATCTATTTCTTTTGACAAAGGGTTCGTCTAAAACAAGTTTTAAAATTTATTTGATAAAAAACCCCC
>NC_051415.1:461508-461599 GCF_015228065.2 Penaeus monodon
AAAATACAAGCTGGGCCGCCCAAAAAAATGTATATATTCAACCCCTATGTATCTCTTTTTTATATTCAATTTTTAAAACATAAAATAAATA
>NC_051415.1:461805-462020 GCF_015228065.2 Penaeus monodon
GGGATTTGTATGTGTGTGGGCCCCCCCCTAACCTAAATAACCCAAACCCAACCATTTGGGAAAACCTTTAAAAAAAAAAGTAAAAACCCAACTATATACACACAAATATATGTTAAAAATATATATTTTAAAATTTCCTACTATTTGTATTACCCAACCCTACCTCAATTTTATGTAATTTCAGCAAAAAAAGGGAATTTTTACATGTTTATAGT
>NC_051415.1:462126-462438 GCF_015228065.2 Penaeus monodon
ATATTTTATTATTAAAAATCTCTTTTAGTAATTTTAAATTTTACAAAAAATAAGATTTTTATTATATGTTTTGTATATAGGTATGTGTGTGCCCTGGGGCGTTTGTGAGTTGTGTTGTCGGCTATCTGTGCAACCAAAAGTTATTTAAAGTAAACCCAACCAAAAATTTCCCCTTAACCTAACCAAACGCACTTAAACCCAAAACCCTTTCTTTCCCCAAACCCAAATAAGGTGAATGGGGGAAAAAAGGGAGATAGAAGTAAAAAAGGGGGAGTAGGAGTAGGAAGGATGGTGAGAGATATAAGTGGAAGG
>NC_051415.1:462548-463181 GCF_015228065.2 Penaeus monodon
ACATTCCACAATGGTAAAAATTTTTGGGTTATATAAACATTTTAAAAAATATATACACACATAATTTTTACATACATAATCTATTGGGGAAAATAACATTTTACATAGTCAATATGGGGATAATACATACAAAATTATACGAAGGGAGGGGGGGGGAAGGAGGAGGAGGAGGAAAAAAGGGGGGAAAAGAGAGATAGAAGGGAAGGAGGAGGGAATGGGGGAAAGAGGGAAAAAATAGTAAAAAAGGAAAGGGGGAGGAAAAAGAGGGGGGGGGAAGGGGAAAAGGGGAAAATGGGGGATATAAGTGGAAGGGAAAAAGGAGGAAGAGGAGAAAGGGGGGATGTAGAGATAAAAAGTGGAAGGAGGAGGAAAGGGGGAAAAAAGGAGAATGGGGGAAACCCGGCGGGGATAAAAGTGGAAGAGGGGAGGGGGAGGAGGGGGAGGAGAAGGGTTGGAACGGGGAGATAGAAGGGAAGGAAGATTATAAAGAGGGGAGAATGGTTAAAGATAGATGGGAAAGGAAGAGGAGGTGGAGCAAATGAAGAAAGAAGAGTAAAAATGAGGAGAGAAAGGTTTAAACCCTTCCCTTTCCCTAACCTAAACAACCCAAATTTTATGTATATATACTGCAAA
>NC_051415.1:463224-463322 GCF_015228065.2 Penaeus monodon
AAATTTTATAATATAAAAAAATATATAAAATAAAAAAAATTTTATAATAAAATATATATATATATATTAAATTAATTTTTAATAAATTTCATATAAAC
>NC_051415.1:463359-463450 GCF_015228065.2 Penaeus monodon
AAATATTATATTAAAACATATGTTTTAAAACACACATAAAAATTTTAATTTCCCCATGTGTACAATTTGATGTATGTTTTTGTTACCTTTT
>NC_051415.1:464896-465417 GCF_015228065.2 Penaeus monodon
TGCTCCTCCTCTTCCTTACAATTCTATCTCCCCGTCCACCCTTCTCCTTCTCCTCCATCCAATTCTGTCCCTCCGTTCCCTCTTCTTCCTCCTCCTTCCAATTCTATCCCTCCGATACCCCTTCCTCCTACTCCTCTCCTTCTTCTTCTTTCTCCCCGTTCCGCCTTCCCCCTTCTCCTTCCACTTCTATCTCATCTTTCACCCTTTCTCCTCCTCCTCCCCCTTCTTCCACTTCTATTTCTCCGTTTATACCCTTTCCTCCTCATTTTGCACTTCTTTCTCCCCGTTCAACACTTCTCCCTCTGCTCCTCGTCCTCCTCCTTTCACTTCCCGTTACCCATTCTCCTCCTCTTTATACTCTTTCCTCCACTCTTTCTCCAGTTCCCCTTTCTCCTCATTCTCCTCTTCCTTCACTTGTATCTTCACGTTCCGCCTTTCTCCTCCTCCCCTTCCAATTCTATCTCTCCTTTACCCTTTCCCAATCCTCCTCCTCCCTTTCCTTCTATCTCGTTCCCCATTCT
>NC_051415.1:465600-465683 GCF_015228065.2 Penaeus monodon
TTTATAAATGTAAAAATTTGTATATATTCGTTTGTATGTGTAGTCTGTGCGTTCATGAGAACATGCTTGTCGGCTACCTGTTA
>NC_051415.1:472727-473233 GCF_015228065.2 Penaeus monodon
GACGCACACGTGTATGCGCACATACATTTGACATTATGATGAATTGGATGTGAGTTCATCTCGATACTCGTATTTGAGTATAAGAATTCTTTCTGAATGACCCAAAATGTTCGTATCGAATAGGTTTGTCATTCATTGTTATGTTTATTATCGTTCAGATAAAGGAGAAAGAAGAAACACTTTTCTTAAGAATAATTTATTAAAAGGAACAACAAAACGAAGTAAAAAAGAAAACAGAACTCAAATTATGGAAATATAAATATTAAAAGTAACAGAAGTTTGCAAAAGGACTAAGTTATCATATTATGTACAACCTTAAAACCGAATATTTTAGAAAACCATGTCGGTCGTTAACGGTCATCACAACAAAACCACGGTAGTTTCCTTTACTATTCTGACCACGAACCAACGTAAAAGACTAGTGCACTTCATATTTTCTGTATACCTTAAATGCCGGTGACACTTTGTTTAAAAAACGAGCAGCCAATTATAATAAAATATTGAAA
>NC_051415.1:474601-474994 GCF_015228065.2 Penaeus monodon
CCGTCCCCCCCCTCCCTCTCCTCACCCTCCTTCTCATTTTATTCCTCCCTTCCCCTCTTCTTCCTCCTTCTCCTCCCTTCCTCCACTTTATCTCTCAGTTTCCCCCTTCCTTTTCCCCTTTCCTCCTTCCACTTCCGTTCCTCCGCCCCCCCCCCTTTCCTCCTCCTCCTCCTCATCCTTCCAATTATATCTCTCCGTTTCCCCCTTTCCCCCTACAACTCCTCCTCCTCTTCCTCCTTCCACTTCTATCCTCGATCCCCCATTCCTCCTACTCCTCCTCCTCCTTTACCTCCTTCCACTTCTATCCCCCGATAGCCCTTTCCTCCTACTCGTCTCCTTCCTCTTATTTTCCCCGTTCCCCATTCCCACTTCTCTTTCCCCTTCTTTCCTCCT
>NC_051415.1:475036-475261 GCF_015228065.2 Penaeus monodon
TTTTCCTCCCCCCTCCTCCTCCCCTTCTTCCCCCTTCTATTTCTCGGTTATACCCTTCTCCTCCTCATCCTTTTTCAACACTTCTCCCTTGCTCCTCGTCCTCCCCGTTACCCTTTCTCCTCCTACTCCTCTTCTTCATCGTCTTTCTTCCATTTCTATCCCTCAGTTCCCCCTTTCTTTCCTTCCCCTTTCCTCCTTTCCACTTGTATCTTCCCGTTTAATGGG
>NC_051415.1:475863-476973 GCF_015228065.2 Penaeus monodon
AACAGCGACAAATCCTAGCCAATGAAAACTTCAAAAATGACGTATATTGTCATTTTTGGTAGCCATTCTGTCTTCTGGTTGCCATATTGTCATGTCATTCTAGTTGCCATGTAATTATGATTGTCATGTAATTATGGTTGTCCCTATCATTCTGGGTGCCATTTCGTTTTTTCCGGTTGTCATGTCATCTTTGTTTACAAATTATTGTCATAATTATGGTTGTCATATTGCCATTCTGATTGCCGCATTTTCATTCATGTTTGTCATTGTATTTCTGGTCGTCATATTGTCATTTTGGTTGCCAGATTGTCATTCTGGTTGTCATATTGCCATTCAGGCTGGCCCCATTGTCATTCTGGTTGTTATAGTGTTATTCTGGGTTTCCATATTGTCATTCTGATATTCATTCTTTCATTTTGGTTGCCATATTGATGTATTTTTCCTTTTGACTCTCGCATAAAAACATCTTGTTTTAGGAATCAGGGTTTTTTTTCGATTTTCTTGTATATTGGGGTCTTCGAGTTTATTATTTTGCATGATGACTAATCAGTTAAAATGAAAAATTTTTAAATTGATAATTCTATTGTTTATTATAACCGAATCGTTTGATTTCAGTCAACTGAAATTACGTAATTGGTTGATTTATGATACAAATTTCTTCCGTTTAATAATGAATTTCCTTTTTAATTTATCACTACGGTTATGTCTAATCCTCCATTCAGCAGATGATTATGATCCGCCCGGGGCAGTAATTACCCCCATTTAAATTCCCATTAATAAGGAGAGGTAATGTAAGCGAATAAGTTTATATTTATTAGCATTTATTATTTATTGTACCATCTTTATTTTATAATCATTTTTGATTATGTTTGTTTTTCATTCATAATTTAAATATATCATTATTGTATCATTCTCATGTTTTGTATTCATTATTCATTTATATTTTTATCATTTTAGTGTTGTATTAATTATTTGGTTTTTAGTTTTTTTTTATTATTGATACTATTGTACTTTTCTTTTATTCAATATCTTTTTTTTTCCCTGAATTTCTCCTTTATTTTATATATTATTATCTTTTTTACTACCGTAGATATTTTTTCATTGCTCATT
>NC_051415.1:483179-483692 GCF_015228065.2 Penaeus monodon
TGCATTCGACAGAGCGCGTTGATGTAATGAAATATAGAGTTTCGTATCTAGAGTGAAATCTGATATAAGTAAACGGTTGTGGAACTCACACAGTTCGAAATCGGGTCTCCATTTCTTTTAGTTATAAAATCTGCTTAAACACCTATCGACAGCTGGTGCCGTGTGATTCGTTCTATTTCATGCAGTGCATTGGATTTCGTAAGTAGCATGTCGCACGGTTAGTATGGACAGTAAAATGTTTAAAAGTACCGACAGAAACTCACGTAGTAGCGCCCGGGACATTTAAGATTGCCGCGCCGTTCTTTAGGCCCTTCTTGCCTGCAACATAGGCCAGACACATCGATTTGCGCAGCAAGAAATTTACTAGTTAATGTAAATACTCGATGTTCTCGGGGTATTACTCTTGTATTTCATACCATGTATGTCATATCCTTTTGGGCAGAAACAAATTCCGTCATGGAAGTTCTTGCGGGCTTCATCTCGTAAAAATTAAAATATGACAATAAATGTAAA
>NC_051415.1:483761-483949 GCF_015228065.2 Penaeus monodon
AACAGATAAATAAATAAAACGAAATGGAAACATTGTTTACTGAGGGAGGAAAAGGATTCGGATGACAATTTTTAAAAATATTAAAGATGAGTTTCCTAGATTAACTCGCTAAGTCGTTTGCTCTTGTTTTTTTCTCATAAAAGATGGCTGGTTGACAAACGTTTCCAAAGAATGAAGGGGTTAATAAA
>NC_051415.1:484086-484693 GCF_015228065.2 Penaeus monodon
TCTACGCGTTCTTTTTTCTCAGTCCTCCATTCGTATCTCTTCTCTCTCTCCCCCTCCTTCTTCATCAAAATTTGCTCCTTCATCCCTCGTTTATTCTCCCTTTATTTTCTTTCAATCCTTTTCTTTATCTTTTCTCAAAATAAAATTTGTTTAGAAAATAAAAAATACTCTCTCTTTCTCGTGACTTTTATCTTATTATTCCCTTTTTAAATTTCACTTTATCAACGTCTGTCTTAAACCACTGATTTCCTCCCTTTTTCTCTCCCAAAATAACAAGACAAAAAAAAGATGAATAATTAAAAAGTTAAAAAAATGGTTCTCCCTTTTCCCCGTTTTTTTTACCCCCCCTCTCTTCCAAAATCCTTTTTTATCCGGTTCTCTCTTTTTCCCCCGGGCAGTATTTAGAGAAAGGCGAATGGGAACGAAATGAGCGAACGGGACGCGACGAGACCAAAGAAAAAGTTTAAATTTCCATTATCAAGAAAAAGCTTCTCGAGGCGAACACCACCCCCCATCTTGATTCGGCGAAGGGGGCGATAAACGGAAAAAAATTTGGGGGAAGGCGCGTAAGGGGAGGAGGGAGGAGGGGGATAAAGCGGGGTGGGGG
>NC_051415.1:484723-484835 GCF_015228065.2 Penaeus monodon
GAGGTAATAGACAGTTTAGGAGGAAGCGGGGCTGATAAACGGGGGACTGGGAGAAGGCGCGAAAAGGGGACGGGGGAGAACGGGGGAAAAACCCAGGGGATAGGAAAATTTT
>NC_051415.1:484858-485622 GCF_015228065.2 Penaeus monodon
GGGGTTATAGACAGATTGGGAAAAAGCAGGGGAAAAACGGAGGAACGGGAAAAGGGGCGCGATAACGGGGGGGGAGAAGGGGGGGAAAAAGCAGGGTAGGGAAAATTTAATAAATTAAAAAAAAATAAAAAAAGAGGTTAAAGACAGTTGGGAAGAAGAGGGCTGAAAAAAGGAGGGAATGGGGAAATGGTATAAGGGGGAGGAGGGAGAACGGGTGGATAAAAAAAAATGATGGGGAAAATAAATAAAAAAAAAAAAGGGGTTAATAGACAGATTAGGAGGAAGAGGGAGATAAACGGAGGAACGGGGGAAAAGGCGAGAAAGGGGGGAGCTGAGAGAAGGGGGGGAAAAAGGGGGTGATAAAAGTGAAGGGGAAATTTGTTTAAACGGGAGAAATGGGAAAATGCGTGATCATAGGAGGAAGAGGGAGAGAGAGGGAAAAAAAAGGGGAAAAAGGAGAATTATATATTTTTTCCCTTTTTAAAGGAAAAAAAAAAAGGGGGGAATTAGGAGATAGGTGATAAGAAGGTACATTTACGAAAAAAAGCAATATGTAATAAAATTTAGATGAAAGGATAAAAGGAGGAGATGGGGAATAAGCGATAATAAAGGGGAAAGGGAAAAAAAAGAATACGATGATAAAAGGAAAAACAGTAAAATAGAAACAAAAATTGCATTAAGATTTTGCGAGGGGAATCTCCTGCAAAAATTCCCAAAGAGGAAGAAACGAACAATTTCCCCGAATTTCCGCCATCGTGGAATAG
>NC_051415.1:485685-486295 GCF_015228065.2 Penaeus monodon
AGGGGGGAAAAAATGGAAAGGGGACATGCGAGGAAATAAGAACGATTTTTCCCCAAAGAGAGACATTTAAAATTTGGGGCCATTTTTTGGGTGAGGTAAAAAGGATAAATGAAGAAAGGGGAAAGCGTTTGATTTAAAGTAGGACAAAGGAGAATGTGAAAAACGGCGCCAAATACGAAACAAAAAACAACGGTCCGAGAAAAGCGATAGAGAAAAGGGGATTGAAAAATATTTTTGGGAAAGCGGATTTTGGGGTTTTAGAATGGAGCGAAAGAAAAAAAGGCAATAATCAAGAGTAAAAAAATAAAAGGGAATTGGGAATTTGAAGGGAATTTATAAAATGGTAATAATGAAGATAGAAAAAAAAAAAAAAAAGATTGTAATTTTTTCTCTTCTCCTCAAAAAACGAAAGCGAGAGGGGAATTTTTAAAAAATTTTGAAGAGAAGAGGGGAGACGATAAAGCGGAAAAACACAACGAGAGATTTTATGAGATTTATTTTTAAAAAAAAATTTAGAAAAAATGAATGAGAAAAAAATACTGATAAAACCCATAACAAAGGAGAGGAGAATAATGAAAGGGAAAAAGAGATGGGAAAAAAGGGAAAAGGG
>NC_051415.1:487424-488269 GCF_015228065.2 Penaeus monodon
CCGTTATAAGCTGTTTTGTCAGATGTTCAGAAACTTGGTACCCTTAAGGTATTTAGAATCTGCTCTGTTGTGCATACCTTTTTTCACGTTCGATGGTACGACTTCTTGCCTGAGTGCGCAAATATGGAAGGTTTTATATGACGGGAATTTTGTTTCTACTTCTCTGGAATCTGAAATCGTTTTATTTAATGTCATAGGTATAAGGAAAATGGATAAGATGCGCATCTGCTATGAATGTCTTTGTTATGCTACAGATGTGAAAGTGTTATCTATTAATATATTTCAGGCATAACTATAGCAGAGCTTATATGCCATATTAATTCAAGGCTTGCAGTGTCGTTAGTCCAGTTGTTACTACGAGGGTGACATATTCAGTTTTTTATCAGAAAGAAGGTTTCTGGTGGACGCCTTGCGTGGCTACTTGATAACCGGGTAGAATAGTAGCATGTAATGTGAAAGCTGGTTTTGTTTGCCACCATTTTACCCCGACATCCAATACAAGGACTGGAACCGCCGGCGATTGCTGGTTATGTGGCTGCAGGCAACGTCAGTAACGTTAATTTACGTTGAAGACCCTTCGTAACTCCTCACCTTTCTGCAGCTCTGCACTCTTGGCTCTATGTCAGGCCGAAATATCTATTGAAGGTAATATGATTGTATATGGAATAGAAACATTGGCTATGATGTTTTTCGGTGTCTCTAAACATGATCCTTACTGACCGGTCTTTTTTCCCTTGTCTAGTGAATTTATAAACTAATTTAACAATGGAAGTGATACGGAAATATTCCTGCTTTTGAGAGCATTCTGAAATACAATTTCTAAAGCATACGCAGGTTAACAATCA
>NC_051415.1:488355-489951 GCF_015228065.2 Penaeus monodon
ATAGAAATACGAATGAATGTGTATATATATACATATACATTTTTATTTCTTATGATACATGCTGTACATAATAAAGGTCCTTCTATTACAAGTATAGCTGTATAAACAATACAATACACAACTAAAATAAATAAGAGAAAAATATTTCATCACCTGGGATGGTAATGAAAAAGCTTATAGAGCAATAGTTACACAAAAAAAAGCCATCTTTACGAAGCCAAGGGACAAGGTATCGAGGAGAATAGGAAAAAGGATGGGTTAACAGCTGGGTGGAAGGTTCATGCCCGACGCTGTACAGGCGTACGAGAGGGAGAGCTTGGTGCCGGACACGGTGGAGGACGACGTGTAAGTTAGGGTGACTGTGGTCGTCCTCCACACGACAAGGCGGCCTGGGCCTTCCTGGGCGGTGTTCTTGGCGACCTCGGCGTCGGCGGCCGCGTTCAGGGAGGCGTGGAGGTTGTCACCGGCAGTGCTGATAAAACGGTTGATAAGTAAGATATTATTTCATGCTAAGCAAGGCCGAATACTTTTTCAGTGATTTTTTTTCCTGTCTATCAAATCACGTTGACCAAGGCTCTCACCTGTCATCGATCTGCTCGAGTTTGGGCAGAGCTCTCCTCTTCCTTCCGGAGCAAGTGGTAGATCCGATGGCTGCAAAGGATGGGCATATTACAAGGTGTGTAAGTCATGTCACACACTTAGATGCACACAGGTTTACACTGATAGCTTCCACAACCTCATTCCTATCCTCTCTCTTAGATTCTTATGGTGTTCACTACGATAAACATTCTCTATCATTAGTTGCCACGATCGTAGTTAATTTCAAGGACCAACCATTGTAGCAAGTAGTGGCAGCGACGCCGATGGTGGTGGTGGTGGCTGTGCTGATCATTTCTGTTCTTAAAATGCCCACGAAAAACTTCTGGTTGACTGGGTTGTAGGAAGCCTTATCTGCTGTCAGTAGAGGGGAGAAGTGGTTGAGTAAGTGCATTGTCAAGAAAAAAAAGCAAAACCAAATGATTCAAAAAGGTTGTTAAGTTGGTCGGCCATGACTTTACCTACCAGTTGTGAATGTAAAACAAAGTGAAGGTAAAAAAATATGATATCTTTTTCCTTCATGTTAGAGATTATGAAACAAATATGAAGCAACCGATCTTACCATTCTCTTCCTCGGCAGCGGCCAACAGCGCCACACCTGCCAAAACGCACACCGCAAGCAGCTTCATCTGTTTACAGGAAGAAGCGGGTTCAATAGTTTGATCACAGGACCTCGTAGGATAGTTTACGGTACTCTGGGCTCAATATGGATTGCACTGTAATTACTGTACAGCAGTGGAATTATGGAAATAGGATTACGTTGCAACAGTTATCATAAGCAGTATCAACTGGAATTTTGGATTCTCAAGATGCACCATTCGGAACATTAATCTCCACTTCCTTATGTACAGAGAGAAGACAACGGGCTCATTTTACAAGAGGATTTGGATTTTTGCTTCATAATAAAATGAGACTGTCATGTGAATAATATCTGTCCACACTGATTTTCAAGTTAACATTTCTACATGTAAAATTAGACTTACAGTGCGGAGCCTTGAG
>NC_051415.1:491090-491194 GCF_015228065.2 Penaeus monodon
ATAATATCTCAAGGCTCCGTACTGTAAGTCTAATTTTACATGTAGAAATGTTAACTTGAAAGTCAGTGTGGACAGATATTATTCACATGACAGTCTCATTTTAT
>NC_051415.1:491279-491583 GCF_015228065.2 Penaeus monodon
AAGTTCGTTTTACTCACCTGGTTCTATGATGTGGTACAGCTGCCAGAGAGCCAAGGCTTTATATAGGTCCTATCATCTATAAGGTAAATGCGCTCGGAAATGTGAGCACCTCGCCTTTTACGAGAACTTCCTCGTTTGCCTTTTCCTTGTCTGCTACACACCAAACAAATGCACGCTCGAGTAGTGTTGTTTTGCCACGCAGATGTGTTGGATCGACGTGCAAAGTTTACCTGAAAGTTTCTTGGGTGTACGTATAAGTTCTAGAAAATCTAGCTTTCAAAACATTTATTTTTTTCAAGAAGTG
>NC_051415.1:491659-492044 GCF_015228065.2 Penaeus monodon
ATCAGGTTGCACCCATCCACATATGATATGCGATATTTCGTGTATCTGATGTAAGTTATTCATTGGACTGATGGACAAGGTAAAGCACTGTATTTCTTAAAGCGAGAGATGTAATTTAGCTAGGACTTAATACGAAAAGTTTTGTCTTCCTAGCAATTATTATTGTTAATTAAGAGAACATATTTCACTACTAACTTTTCCAAAAAGATGCGAAGAGAACATGCTTTATCATAATAAAAGGGGTTTCTAGTATTTGAATATTGGGCAATTCACCCATAAATCATTAAAGTTACATTCACTGAGGTCTTAATTCATTAGGATTTTAGCGCTTCTTCATTAGAAGCAACAACTAAACGTCGAGTCATTATCGTAGACAAAGAGCTAG
>NC_051415.1:504720-504880 GCF_015228065.2 Penaeus monodon
CACTAAACTGCAGCACACCCTAATTCCAGTCGATAATATTCAATATAATATTCTTTTTCCGTCCGTTCTTTTCTTATACTAATGCATTATATATAATTATCTCATTCAATAATATTGGTAATTGTAGAGTTTACTGTCAGTAACCACAGTCTCATTCATG
>NC_051415.1:504898-505160 GCF_015228065.2 Penaeus monodon
TCCTTGCGTGAGACTGCTCCACAGTTTCAGTGGCAGGGCTTTTTGTTGCTGTAACTCTTCCTTATTGTGAACTGCGGGAATATGTACAAACGCTATTTCTTTTAACAGTATCGAGAAAAAAGCCACCGGTCAATAATTCCTATTATTTTCAGGTAAACGGTGGAAATAAAAAAAGTTTATCTTAGATCAAGGAAATCGTTTTCTTTCACACTTTCGTACAGGGTTAACTATAGAAAATTCCTGTAATAATTGGTACTCTTGG
>NC_051415.1:505314-505709 GCF_015228065.2 Penaeus monodon
TAGCTTGAGAGGACATGATAAGTATCAGATGAATGGCAAAAGCGAATCCGCAATGGCCAGCCTCGTCGTTGCTGTTGGCGAAATTGCGAAAAGGGAATTAAACTTGTTTTTTTGTAGTTGTGTCATTGGATGATTTTGTCATTTTATATACTGAACACTAATGCTATTGTTTGTCGGGAACAAGAATGTAATTCCCAAATTAGACATCAGTATCTGAGTGAGAGGCGAATGTAATCATCAAGCCCGGACCGCCAGCCATCCTAATCCCTTTCGTTTGCCCTATGACTCTTGGACTGCAAATTCCCACGGGTAATGCTTCATTTGAAGCTCAGGCAGACAGTCTTTCTCCAAATAATATGGAATGTGAAATTCTTTCTCTCTCTCTCTTTCTGGGG
>NC_051415.1:505857-505943 GCF_015228065.2 Penaeus monodon
TTTTTTTTTTTCTATTCCTTCTTGTTACAATGGGCTTTTTTTCGTTTTTTTCCTCGCACACCTTGTTACATTTTGGCCTTATGGGG
>NC_051415.1:509340-509416 GCF_015228065.2 Penaeus monodon
TTTAATGAATATTGTATAAAAATTATAATTTATATCATTTTATATTTTTATAAAATAATATATTTTATAAAATTAA
>NC_051415.1:513882-514043 GCF_015228065.2 Penaeus monodon
CTTATGTACAGAGAGAAGACAACGGGCTCATTTTACAAGAGGATTTGGATTTTTGCTTCATAATAAAATGAGACTGTAATGTGAATAATATCTCTCCACACTGACTTTCAAGTTAACATTTCTTCATGTAAAATTTAACTTACAGTACGGAGATATTATTA
>NC_051415.1:515575-516377 GCF_015228065.2 Penaeus monodon
TTTTTTCCGTTATAAGCTGTTTTGTCAGATGTTCAGAAACTTGGTACCCTTAAGGTATTTAGAATCTGCTCTGTTGTGCATACCTTTTTTCACGTTCGATGGTACGACTTCTTGCCTGAGTGCGCAAATATGGAAGGTTTTATATGACGGGAATATTGTTTCTACTTCTCTGGAATCTGAAATCGTTTTATTTAATGTCATAAGTATAAGGAAAAAGGATAAGATGCGCATCTGCATGAATGTCTTTGTTATGCTACAGATGTGAAAGTGTTATCTATTAATATATTTCAGGCATAACTATAGCAGAGCTTATACGAGGGTGACATATTCAGTTTTTATCAGAAAGAAGGTTTCTGGTGGACGCCTTGCGTGGCTATTTGATAACCGGGTAGAATAGTAGCATGTTATGTGAAAGCTGGTTTTGTTTGCCATCATTTTACCCCAACATCCAATACAAGGACTGGAACCGCCGGCGATTGCTGGTTATGTGGCTGCAGGCAACGTCAGTAACCTTAATTTACGTTGAAGACCCTTAGTAACTCCTCACCTTTCTGCAGCTCTGCACTCTTGGCTCTATGTCAGGCCGAGATATCTATTGAAGGTAATATGATTGTATATGGAATAGAAACATTGGCTATGATTGTTTTCGGTGTCTCTTAAACATGATCCTTACTGACCGGTCTTTTTTCCCTTGTCTAGTGAATTTATAAACTAATTTAACAATGGAAGTGATACGGAAATATTCCTGCTTTTGAGAGCATTCTGAAATACAATTTCTAAAGCATACGCAGGTTAACAATCA
>NC_051415.1:516463-518060 GCF_015228065.2 Penaeus monodon
ATAGAAATACGAATGAATGTGTATATATATACATATACATTTTTTATTTCTTATGATACATGCTGTACATAATAAAGGTCCTTCTATTTACAAGTATAGCTGTATAAACAATACAATACACAACTAAAATAAATAAGAGAAAAATATTTCATCACCTGGGATGGTAATGAAAAAGCTTATAGAGCAATAGTTACACAAAAAAGCCATCTTTACGAAGCCAAGGGACAAGGTATCGAGGAGAATAGGAAAAAGGATGGGTTAACAGCTGGGTGGAAGGTTCATGCCCGACGCTGTACAGGCGTACGAGAGGGAGAGCTTGGTGCCGGACACGGTGGAGGACGACGTGTAAGTTAGGGTGACTGTGGTCGTCCTCCACACGACAAGGCGGCCTGGGCCTTCCTGGGCGGTGTTTTTGGCGACCTCGGCGTCGGCGGCCGCGTTCAGGGAGGCGTGGAGGTTGTCACCGGCAGTGCTGTAAAACGGTTGATAAGTAAGATATTATTTCACTGCTAAGCAAGGCCGAATACTTTTTCAGTGATTTTTTTTCCTGTCTATCAAATCACGTTGACCAAGGCTCTCACCTGTCATCGATCTGCTCGAGTTTGGGCAGAGCTCTCCTCTTCCTTCCGGAGCAAGTGGTAGATCCGATGGCTGCAAAGGATGGGCATATTACAAGGTGTGTAAGTCATGTCACACACTTAGATGCACACAGGTTTACACTGATAGCTTTCACAACCTCATTCCTATCCTCTCTTTTAGATTCTTATTGTGTTCACTACTATAAACATTCTCAATCATTAGTTGCCACGATCGTAGTTAATTTCAAGGACCAACCATTGTAGCAAGTAGTGGCAGCGACGCCGATGGTGGTGGTGGTGGCTGTGCTGATCATTTCTGTTCTAAAAACGCCCACGAAAAACTTCTGGTTGACTGGGTTGTAGGAAGCCTTATCTGCTGTCAGTAGAGGGGAGAAGTGGTTGAGTAAGTGCATTGTCAAGAAAAAAAAACAAATGATTCAAAAAGGTTGTTAAGTTGGTCGGCCATGACTTTACCTACCAGTTGTGAATGTAAAACAAAATGAAGGTAAAAAAACATGATATCTTTTTCCTTCATGTTAGAGATTATGAAACAAATATGAAGAAACCGATCTTACCATTCTCTTCCTCGGCAGCGGCCAACAGAGCCACACCTGCCAAAACGCACACCGCAAGCAGCTTCATCTGTTTACAGGAAGAAGCGGGTTCAATAGTTTGATCACAGGACCTCGTAGGATAGTCTACGGTACTCTGGGCTCAATGTGGATTGCACTGTAATTAGTGTACGGCAGTGGAATTATGGAAATAGTATTACGTTGCAACAGTTATCATAAGCAGTATCAACTGGAATTTTGGATTCTCAAGATGCACCATTCGGAACATTAATCTCCACTTCCTTATGTACAGAGAGAAGACAACGGGCTCATTTTACAAGAGGATTTGGATTTTTTCTTCATAATAAAATGAGACTGTCATGTGAATAATATCTGTCCACAGTGATTTTCAAGTTAACATTTCTACATGTAAAATTAGACTTACAGTGCGGAGCCTTGAGATATTAT
>NC_051415.1:519013-519115 GCF_015228065.2 Penaeus monodon
AATATCTCAAGGCTCCGTACTGTAAGTCTAATTTTACATGTAGAAATGTTAACTTGAAAGTCAGTGTGGACAGATATTATTCACATGACAGTCTCATTCTAT
>NC_051415.1:519233-519544 GCF_015228065.2 Penaeus monodon
GAAAGTTCGTTTTACTCACCTCTGGTTCTATGATGTGGTACAGCTGCCAGAGAGCCAAGGCTTTATATAGGTCCTATCATCTATAAGGTAAATGCGCTCGGAAATGTGAGCACCTCGCCCTTTTACGAGAACTTCCTCGGTTTGCCTTTTCCTTGTCTGCTACACACCAAACAAATGCACCGCTCGAGTAGTGTTGTTTTGCCACGCAGATGTTTTGGATCGACGTGCAAAGTTTACCTGAAAGTTTCTTGGGTGTACGTATAAGTTCTAGAAAATCTAGCTTTCAAAACATTTATTTTTTTCAAGAAGTG
>NC_051415.1:519611-519994 GCF_015228065.2 Penaeus monodon
ATCAGGTTGCACCCATCCACATATGATATGCGATATTTCGTGTATCTGATGTAAGTTATTTCATTGGACTGATGGACAAGGTAAAGCACTGTATTTCTTAAAGCGAGAGATGTAATTTAGCTAGGACTTAATACGAAAAGTTTTGTCTTCATAGCAATTATTATTGTTAATTAAGAGAACATATTTCACAACTAACTTTTCCAAAAAAATGCGAAGAGAACATGCTTTATCATAATAAAAGGGGTTTCTAGTATTTGAATATTGGGCAATTCACCCATAAATCATTAAAGTTACATTCACTGAGGTCTTAATTCATTAGGATTTTAGCGCTTCTTCATTAGAAGCAACAACTAAACGGCGAGTCATTATCGTAGACAAAGAGC
>NC_051415.1:521203-521635 GCF_015228065.2 Penaeus monodon
CACTAAACTGCAGCACACCCTAATTCCAGTCGATAATATTCAATATAATATTTTTTTTCCGTCCGTTCTTTTCTTATACTAATGCATTATATTTAATTATCTCAATCAATAATATTGGTAATTGTAGAGTTTAGTGTCAGTAACTACATTCTCATTCATGAAAAAAAAAATCTTTTCGTTAGACTGCTCCACAGTTTCAGTGGCAGGGCTTTTTGTTGCTGTAACTCTTCCTTATTGTGAACTGCGGGAATATGTACAAACGCTATTTCTTTTAACAGTATCGAGAAAAAAGCCACCGGTCAATAATTCCTATTATTTTCAGGTAAACGGTGGAAATAAAAAAAGTTTATCTTAGATCAAGGAAATCGTTTTCTTTCACACTTTCGTACAGGGTTAACTATAGAAAATTCCTGTAATAATTGGTACTCTTGG
>NC_051415.1:521797-522173 GCF_015228065.2 Penaeus monodon
TAGCTTGAGAGGACATGATAAGTATCAGATGAATGGCAAAAGCGAATCCGCAATGGCCAGCCTCGTCGTTGCTGTTGGCGAGAATTGCGAAAAATGGAATTAACTTGTTTGTTTGTAGTTGTGTCATTGGATGATTTTTGTCATTTTATATACTGAACACTAATGTTATTGTTTGTCGGGAACAAGAATGTAAATTCAAATTAGACATCAGTATCTGAGTGAGAGGCGAATGTAATCATCAAGCCCGGACCGCCAGCCATCACTAATCCCTTTCGTTTGCCCTATGACTCTTGGACTCGCAAATTCCCACGGGTAATGCTTCATTTGAAGCTCAGGCAGACAGTCTTGCTCCAACTAATATGGAATGTGAAATTTT
>NC_051415.1:522536-522622 GCF_015228065.2 Penaeus monodon
TTTTTTTCTTCATATTCCTTCTTGTTACAATGTCTGTTTACGTTTTCTTCCTCGCACACCTTAGTTACATTTTGCCCTTATGGGGC
>NC_051415.1:525538-526105 GCF_015228065.2 Penaeus monodon
GTCTTCTGTCTTTGTCTTTAGACGTTGCCCGACCCACTTCTTGGCATGTCTTAAGATTTTGCCCTCCACACTAGGCTTTAAGGAGAATATACAAAAATATAACCCTATTCTTAATAATATTGTGATCTACACGCACTATACAGAAATATGATGAATAAAGATGTCATAGTAAGCTGCCGGCCGGTAGACAGAAATCTCTGCGACTGATCCCTGTTTACGGTCTCAACAAATATCGGTTTTGCAGTCACTTTACCTCACAGTAAAGTCAGAAAGTCAGGCCTATGTCTCTAAGCACAATAGCTCTTCGGGTAGGTAGACAAGTCACGTCTCTTCAGTCCTGCTTCTGCAGTCACGGTGTGCGGTTTCACCATTATTTAACTGTAACTATTTGCAACTTACTTAACTGTTTTGTCTATAAATTACTACATTTCCATGTTTATTCTTTATTTTGGTCAGTGCTACAGTCATTAAGGTTGAAATGTAGGTCACGAGTCCGTAAAAGCTATTTCTTTAATCTACTAATATAGAGTATCACAATAGTAAATTAATAATGAATATATAAGGTGG
>NC_051415.1:526358-526682 GCF_015228065.2 Penaeus monodon
ACGTATTAAACTTACTCCGTTTTCGACTGGGTTCAATTCTGTATCTCCATTAGCTTAAACAGAAGCGCAGAAGAGACCTCCGCCGCAAGCTGTTCGCAAGGACGCTTTGTTTTTTGTTTTGAGAGAATCACTAAGCAAAAATGTTAGACAGGAAAGATGATGTCCATTATGCAGATCTGGACTCAACAATATTGCCACTTGTCACGAGATTTTTTGGATCTGTGGAGGTAGATATGATTCGCATCCCAGTTACACTGAACGCAGACCCTCTTATTGTGCCAGTGTAAATGTATTTTTATACTTCATATTTACAGCAAGAGAGGA
>NC_051415.1:527161-527241 GCF_015228065.2 Penaeus monodon
TAACCTTTATTTCCTTAACGATTTCAACCAACACAAAAACAACACACGCACACGAACATTTTAATTGTGTATTTGTGATG
>NC_051415.1:527354-527465 GCF_015228065.2 Penaeus monodon
AAATTGATTATTGATATAATAAACAACACATATACAAATACTAATATAATAATATAAAACTAAACTAATAAATAATACAACATATATATAACAAAACATATAATTATATTT
>NC_051415.1:528112-528252 GCF_015228065.2 Penaeus monodon
GTGGATGAAATGTTTTATTTTATATTAGTTATACATTTTGTAAATGTAATCAGTGGTGAGGACACACCGTAACGAAATAAACATGAAAGGAAATCACCCGTGAAAGACTGCGCGTAATAAGGTCGCTTTACCGAGGAACA
>NC_051415.1:528330-528661 GCF_015228065.2 Penaeus monodon
GTCTTGCTACTCTGACAGCCATAGAGAGAGGACTATGAGTCTGCCCTCCGTGCTTGACTGAAAATACGAAGTATTGGCTAAATACCCTTCTCCCACAAACCCTCGGTAAGCGCATTATTCGTAATACTTTAACGTGAATAAGTTCAGTTGACTTAAAGTGAACGAAAGTGGTGAATAATGGATAAGTCGATTGCAAAAATTATGTGCAATCATTTCTTGCTTTTAGGGACCTTAGGCGCCGTCCATATTCATCACAGAACACCGGCAGAGAGGCCCGGGTGTGTAGACGGGAGCAGAACATAGGCGTAGGCGAGTGTGATACGTACAAAGT
>NC_051415.1:528744-531374 GCF_015228065.2 Penaeus monodon
TACGAGCGCGAACTATGTGCCGAAAATGCGCAGCGTTGCGTAGTGATTGCCGGACGTAATAGTGTGCGTGTGTTCACTGCCTCGTGACAGTAGTGTGTGTTTTTGTGTTCACTGCCTCGTGACAGTAGTGTGTGTTTTTGTGTTCACTGCCTCGTGACAGTAGTGTGTGTTTTTGTGTTCACTGCCTCGTGACAGTAGTGTGTGTTTTTGTGTTCACTGCCTCGTGTGATCGCCGCGGCGTATGGACTTGAGCTGGGGGTGACGATCCCCTGTTGTACTAATTCTGCTATGTGATTCTTTACTTCTTTCACGTTATTTGGTGGGATACGTCTGTACGGCACTTTTATCGGTACGTCTGTGGTCAGCGGTATAACGTGTTGTACACCCGTGGCTTTCCCGATCGGTGCTTGTTCGGTTGCAAATATGTCCCTATACTCTATTAATAGTCTCATGACTCGTATATTCTGTGACTCGTTTAAGTTCTCTTTGTACACTTTTACCCCTTCAGACCCTTCTTTCTCAATAACTCTAACGTCTTTTTCTAAGCTAGTTTTGATTTCCTTTCCTTCCGAGACTTTTCCGATTTTCCATTTGCGACGTAATTTACATGCTTTACCAGACAAATTTCCCACCAAAGCATATCCATTCCCGTTTTTAACCAATATGACTGTAGGGAGTATGACTACGCCTTCTGGAACCCATCCTTCATCAAGACCTGTGAGAGGTTCGATTACAACCTCACGAACCTTCATCTGTCGGAGTGACGGCACCCAGACTGGTATTAATCTCGTGCTATGAGGAGGGATAATCGGTACTTGGGATTGCTTGGTGAATGCGTATCCCCAGTCTTCTTGATCTTTTAATTGTTGAATTATTTTTACTGTTCCCAAAGGTTCATTGAGTGGTGACTCCTTCCCCACATTACTTGTCCGATACATTTCTACCCATACTTCTGTTAATTCTGATAATATATTCATCCCTAAGAGACAGTCATATGGCCCTCTGATCTCGTCGCACACTAGTAGTCCCACGTTCTGAACTGTAACCTCAGCAATTTCTACGTCGACCGAAATATATCCCCTACTGCCTGTCAGCTGTCCCCCGAATGATCGTAGCTTCATTGTCGTCGGACTCAACTCGATACCCAGTGTCTTAAGCAAGTCGTATGTTTTAGTGCTTATTAGTGAAACTTCTGACCCTGTATCACATAGCCCAACAAGTTTAACGCCTCTTACTTTAACTGTTAATTTCGGACATTCAGAATGTAACTTTGTATCTTCTTTACTTACAGGGAAGACGTTCCGCTCACCTCCGCCAATATCTAATTTTACCAATTTGTAGGGCTCCTGCGAGTGGCGGATCGCTGTCCCACAGGGCCCTCCCAGTTTCCCGCATTCTGCTCATCACATCTTCTCTTACGGTCATCCTCATGCCATCCAGGAAGTCTTGTCTTTGAGCACCACCGGGAGATGTGCCCGGTCTCTCCACAACTGAAACATATGTTATTTCTCTCTCTCATACTTTTCTCACGATCTCTCTCTCGTGTCCTCCCTTCTGCACTAGTACTTATCGAAATGTTCGCATCTCGTCGAGTGAAGCACTTCCATTCTCTCTTTCATGGCCACCCATTCTACCCATTGTTCTAAAGAATCATCCGGCCTTTCTTCCATTTTTCTTTTCATTTTCACTCCTAAGGACGGTTCACTCATGTTTCTGGCCATGCATTCCCCTATCAACTTCTTATCAACACCTCTCTGGTTTTGGAACTCATCACTAATCTCTAGTAATGTGTCCAGAAACTCCCATACTGTTTCTTGACTCTGCTGTTTCCTGGCAGCCAGACGTTCATACAATTCCCATACTGACACACTTTGGCCATACACCTTCATCAATTCATCATACACATCATTTACACTTGTCCATTCGCGGCCACAATTGAACAATCTTTCAGCCGCGGCGCCCTCTATATGATTTCACAGGAATCTCACTTTGTCGTCCTCATCTTCGGTCATCTGCGCAAGCACACGTTCTACCTTCCTGATCCAATTTTTCACCATCCCTTTCCCATTGAAGATATCTATCTTAGGATCATTACGAATTTCATGTTCATTTCCTTATCCACTTATGAAAATCAGCACTGAAGAGAACCACGCTCTACTACCATTTGAGGGGGGATAATGTTCATATGAAAATTATAATCATTATTCTTACTGATTTTCCAGATTTATATGAACGATTACACCTGTGATCTTTTTGTTCAGGAAACGAATTTTACGGTTTATATTTATTTCGAATATTACATCTACGCACGTGATGTGCGGACTCCAAAATCTGTCACGAGGCAGTGAACACAAAAACACACACTACTGTCACGAGGCAGTGAACACAAAAACACACACTACTGTCACGAAGCAGTGAACACAAAAACACACACTACTGTCACGAGGCAGTGAACACAAAAAACACACACTACTGTCACGAGGCAGTGAACACAAAAACACACTACTGTCACGAGGCAGTGAACACAAAAACACACACTACTGTCACGAGGCAGTGAACACACGCACACTATTACGTCCGGCAATCACTACGCAACGCTGCGCATTTTCGGCACATAGTTCGCGCTCGTA
>NC_051415.1:531433-531754 GCF_015228065.2 Penaeus monodon
ACAACTTTGTACGTATCACACTCGCCTACGCCTGTGTTCTGCTCCCGTCCACACACCCCGGGCCTCTCTGCCGGTGTTCTGTGATGAATATGGTCCCTAAAAGCAAGAAATGATTGCACATAATTTTTGCAATCGACTTATCTATTATTCACCACTTTCGTTCACTTTAAGTCAACTGAACTTATTCACGTTAAAGTATTACGAATAATGCGCTTACCGAGGGTTTGTGGGAGAAGGGTATTTAACCAATAGTTCGTATTTTCAGTCAAGCACGAGGGCAGACTCATAGTCCTCTCTGTTTGGCTGTCAGAGTAGCAAGAC
>NC_051415.1:531832-531973 GCF_015228065.2 Penaeus monodon
TGTTCCTCGGTAAAGCGACCTTATTACGCGCACAGTCTTTCACGGGTGATTTCCTTTCATGTTTATTTCGTTACGGTGTGTCCTCACCACTGATTACATTTACAAAATGTATAACTAATGTAACATAAAACATTCATCCAC
>NC_051415.1:533237-533378 GCF_015228065.2 Penaeus monodon
GTGGATGAATGTTTTATTTTATATTAGTTATACATTTTGTAAATGTGATCAGTGGTGAGGACACACCGTAACGAAATAAACATGAAAGGAAATCACCCGTGAAAGACTGTGCGCGTAATAAGGTCGCTTTACCGAGGAACA
>NC_051415.1:533456-533787 GCF_015228065.2 Penaeus monodon
GTCTTGCTACTCTGACAGCCATAGAGAGAGGACTATGAGTCTGCCCTCGTGCTTGACTGAAAATACGAAGTATTGGCTAAATACCCTTCTACCACAAACCCTCGGTAAGCGCATTATTCGTAATACTTTAACGTGAATAAGTTCAGTTGACTTAAAGTGAACGAAAGTGGTGAATAATGGATAAGTCGATTGCAAAAATTATGTGCAATCATTTCTTGCTTTTAGGGACCTTAGGCGCCGTCCATATTCATCACAGAACACCGGCAGAGAGGCCCGGGGTGTGTGGACGGGAGCAGAACACAGGCGTAGGCGAGTGTGATACGTACAAAGT
>NC_051415.1:533870-536493 GCF_015228065.2 Penaeus monodon
TACGAGCGCGAACTATGTGCCGAAAATGCGCAGCGTTGCGTAGTGATTGCCGGACGTAATAGTGTGCGTGTGTTCACTGCCTCGTGACAGTAGTGTGTGTTTTTGTGTTCACTGCCTCGTGACAGTAGTGTGTGTTTTTGTGTTCACTGCCTCTTGACAGTAGTGTGTGTTTTTGTGTTCACTGCCTCGTGACAGTAGTGTGTGTTTTTGTGTTCACTGCCTCGTGTGATCGCCGCGGCGTATGGACTTGAGCTGGGGGAGACGATCCCCTGTTGTACTAATTCTGCTATGTGATTCTTTACTTCTTTCACGTTATTTGGTGGGATACGTCTGTACGGCACTTTTATCGGTACGTCTGTGGTCAGCGGTATAACGTGTTGTACACCCGTGGCTTTCCCGATCAGTGCTTGTTCGGTTGCAAATATGTCCCTATACTCTTCTAATAGTCTCATGACTCGTACATTCTGTGACTCGTTTAAGTTCTCTTTGTACACTTTTACCCCTTCAGACCCTTCTTTCTCAATAACTCTAACGTCTTTTTCTAAGCTAGTTTTGATTTCCTTTCCTTCCGAGACTTTTCCGATTTTCCATTTGCGACGTAATTTACATGCTTTACCAGACAAATTTCCCACCAAAGCATATCCATTCCCGTTTTTAACCAATATGACTGTAGGGAGTATGACTACGCCTTCTGGAACCCATCCTTCATCAAGACCTGTGAGAGGTTCGATTACAACCTCACGAACCTTCATCTGTCGGAGTGACGGCACCCAGACTGGTATTAATCTCGTGCTATGAGGAGGGATAATCGGTACTTGGGATTGCTTGGTGAATGCGTATCCCCAGTCTTCTTGATCTTTTAATTGTTGAATTATTTTTACTGTTCCCAAAGGTTCATAGAGTGGTGACTCCCTTCCCCACATTACTTGTCCGATACATTTCTACCCATACTTCTGCTAATTCTGATAATATATTCATCCCTAAGAGACAGTCATATGGCCCTCTGATCTCGTCGCACACTAGTAGTCCCACGTTCTGAACTGTAACCTCAGCAATTTCTACGTCGACCGAAATATATCCCCTACTGCCTGTCAGCTGTCCCCCGAATGATCGTAGCTTCATTGTCGTCGGACTCAACTCGATACCCAGTGTCTTAAGCAAGTCGTATGTTTTAGTGCTTATTAGTGAAACTTCTGACCCTGTATCACATATCCCAACAAGTTTAACGCCTCTTACTTTAACAGTTAATTTCGGACATTCAGAATGTAACTTTGTATCTTCTTTACTTACAGGGAAGACGTTCCGCTCACCTCCGCCAAAATCTAATTTTACCAATTTGTAGGGCTCCTGCGAGTGGCGGATCGCTGTCCCACAGGGCCCTCCCAGTTTCCCGCATTCTGCTCATCACATCTCTTACGGTCATCCTCATGCCTTCCAGGAAGTCTTGTCTTTGAGCACCACCGGGAAATGTGCCCGGTCTCTCCACAACTGAAACATGTTATTTCTCTCTCTCATACTTTTCTCACGATCTCTCTCTCGTGTCCTCCCTTCTGCACTAGTACTTATCGAAATGTTCGCATCTCGTCGAGTGAAGCACTTCCATTCTCTCTCTTTCATGGCCACCCATTCTACCCATTGTTCTAAAGAATCATCCGGCCTTTCTTCCATTCTTCTTTTCATTTTCACTCCTAAGGACGGTTCACTCATGTTTCTGGCCATGCATTCCCCTATCAACTTCTTATCAACACCTCTCTGGTTTTGGAACTCATCACTAATCTCTAGTAATGTGTCCAGAAACTCCCATACTGTTTCTTCACTCTGCTGTGTCCTGGCAGCCAGACGTTCATACAATTCCCATACTGACACACTTTGACCATACACCTTCATCAATTCATCATACACATCATTTACACTTGTCCATTCGCGGCCACAATTGAACAATCTTTCAGCCGTGGCGCCCTCTATATGATTTAACACGAATCTCACTTTGGCGTCCTCATCTTCGGTCATCTGCGCAAGCACACGTTCTACCTTCCTGATCCAATTTTTCACCATCCCTTTCCCATTGAAGATATCTATCTTAGGATCATTACGAATTTCATGTTCATTTCCTTATCCACTTATGAAAATCAGCACTGAAGAGAACCACGCTCTGCTACCATTTGAGGGGGGATAATGTTCATATGAAAATTATATTCATTATTCTTACTGATTTTCCAGATTTATATGAACGATTACACCTGTGATCTTTTTGTTCTCCGTTCGGCTGATTGTCATAAGTAGGGTTCAGGAAACGCATTTTACGGTTTATATTTATTTCGAATATTACATCTACGCACGTGATGTGCGGACCAAAATCTGTCACGAGGCAGTGAACACAAAAACACACACTACTGTCACGAGGCAGTGAACACAAAAACACACACTACTGTCACGAGGCAGTGAACACAAAAACACACACTACTGTCACGAGGCAGTGAACACAAAAACACACACTACTGTCACGAGGCAGTGAACACAAAAACACACACTACTGTCACGAGGCAGTGAACACACGCACACTATTACGTCCGGCAATCACTACGCAACGCTGCGCATTTTCGGCACATAGTTCGCGCTCGTA
>NC_051415.1:536576-536894 GCF_015228065.2 Penaeus monodon
ACTTTGTACGTATCACACTCGCCTACGCCTGTGTTCTGCTCCCGTCCACACACCCCGGGCCTCTCTGCCGGTGTTCTGTGATGAATATGGTCCCTAAAAGCAAGAAATGATTGCACATAATTTTTGCAATCGACTTATCTATTATTCACCACTTTCGTTCACTTTAAGTCAACTGAACTTATTCACGTTAAAGTATTACGAATAATGCGCTTACCGAGGGTTTGTGGGAGAAGGGTATTTAGCCAATACTTCGTATTTTCAGTCAAGCACGAGGGCAGACTCATAGTCCTCTCTGTTTGGCTGTCAGAGTAGCAAGAC
>NC_051415.1:536972-537113 GCF_015228065.2 Penaeus monodon
TGTTCCTCGGTAAAGCGACATTATTACGCGCACAGTCTTTCACGGGTGATTTCCTTTCATGTTTATTTCGTTACGGTGTGTCCTCACCACTGATTACATTTACAAAATGTATAACTAATATAAAATAAAACATTCATCCAC
>NC_051415.1:541848-542194 GCF_015228065.2 Penaeus monodon
AGTAAACAACTATGTAACTGCAGCCTGATATGAAATAAGAATGATCGAGACGAACAAAACGCAGAGTGGAAACGGAGACAGGCTGCTCACCTCTATTCGCCTGCATGAATGACCGAACCCAAAGAACCATAATAATGGTGCACAGGCGGAGCTGTCAAGTGACAGCCCATCGAGCGACTAAACATATTAGTCGTGGATAGAAAGAGGGACAAAACAGAGCGAAAGGAATTCTTGGATAGACTTTATTTAGGGCAGAGAGTAATCCGACCTTCTTGAGATTTTTTTTCTTGTTTAATGAATGGGAATCTTTTTACCAGGCTCACAGAATAATGTTTTACTGAATTAA
>NC_051415.1:542487-542662 GCF_015228065.2 Penaeus monodon
GTCTTGAAAAAAAAAAAAAAACAGGATATCTAAGAAAAAGCATGGTAAGTGGAGGGGAAACTAAAGTAATTCTGTTTTTTTGTCATGCCGTAACATTGATTATTGTAATGACCAATTATATTTAGTATTACGTCTTCCGAACCTGGGAAATTAATCAGAGGATGTAATAATAAAA
>NC_051415.1:543485-543604 GCF_015228065.2 Penaeus monodon
GGTAGGGAGGAGGACATGATACATATCAGTGAATTTGAGGATGGGGGAAATTTCGAGAAATATCGGGAGAGCACAATATATCTATTCGCTGTCAGGTTATATATATACATTTTGCGCCG
>NC_051415.1:544207-544362 GCF_015228065.2 Penaeus monodon
CCGTCGCTTTCAACGACTTTTTGCCAAATTGTCGTGGCGTAAGGTTGCTGCGTTTCCTAGAATTTACACCTTTATTACAGTTATAATCAATTTGCGAAGAAAATTATTTAAAAGAGAACTTTCATATATTGATGTGTTCTGTATTTAAGGTGTTA
>NC_051415.1:545414-545483 GCF_015228065.2 Penaeus monodon
CTTTGGTCATTCGTCTCCTATTCCAGATACTATGGACGACTTACAATTTGTGTACATGTCAATAATCTG
>NC_051415.1:547966-548203 GCF_015228065.2 Penaeus monodon
ACTAACGTCCTCGGTAAGGAGAACGGCTTTTGTTATAAAACATTGCAAAAGTGATATTGACAATGAACAAAAAAGTAAAGAGCGAAGATCAAGTAAGGGTTTAAAACAATTAACAGGACTTCCGTTAGCTGTGCCACGTCCCGTACGTCCGTACGAAAGCGCACTCACGAGGCGTGAAGTGTGAAGTGTGAAGCGTGAGACGAGAGGCGAAAGTGAGCTGAAGAGGCCATAGTTGTG
>NC_051415.1:548240-548365 GCF_015228065.2 Penaeus monodon
AGGTGAGGACGAAGCTACAACACTGGACGTTCGTGAGATTTGGAAAGTGTAACATTACGATTATGGCACCAAGTGCACTGAATAAGGGACCTTTTTAACTTTGTTTTGTATCAATTGAGATTATA
>NC_051415.1:550052-550144 GCF_015228065.2 Penaeus monodon
GGTTCTGTCTTCGCATCTCAACACCATATTGTCGTGATAGTCAATTTCCTTTGTAAAGAACCAACTCTCAGTTTCACAGTCGCCCGGTATGG
>NC_051415.1:550464-550528 GCF_015228065.2 Penaeus monodon
CAACACAGTCACCGTGATATGGTGTCCGCCCGACATTGAGTAACCCCCATCATACAAGTTTGCG
>NC_051415.1:568707-570566 GCF_015228065.2 Penaeus monodon
TCAAACCCAAACCATTAATGCCCTGAGCCACAGGATTCTCACTTCAAAGCAATGGACGCCACCGGAGAAGAGAATTTCATACTGTTTCGTACCTCTGAAAACGTCAGCAACATCTCGGTTCCTTATAACTCACTCCGACTTCGCTACAGCTGTCGATGCTGTGTTTGCCATCGAGGAGTATCCTCTTCTAGAGGTGACTCTAAAAATGATCCTATACTCAGTTTTCATCCTCAAGTGATACTTAGGGAATCAGATTCTTCCCCAAACTCCGTTCATGTATCAACAACACTTTCAACCAGATTCACTGACTCTTCTACCTACAAATGGTGCCTGCAACATGAAACACTTTGCAGCTTTCCACTCACATCATATACCTGGCCAGAGCCGAGGAATCTCCTTAAAAATATATATATATATATCCTTCTATAGCCAGCTACCCACATCTGAACGAGAGACCGAGTCGAGTCCATGGGAGTTCAGGTCTTGTCCCAGCTGCGAAATAGATCTGGACGAAATTTTTGATGTGGCAGCAAAGGAGCCATTCGCCATCTGCACACCGGCCTGACTGGAATGACCTAACCATTCCTGCACCTCGCAGAACAGATGACACAGGGCAACATACTAAGCTTCCTCTAGACTCTTTTCTGGAAATTTCATTAAATATCAAGCAAGCCACACAAACCAACTGAATAATCTTAGATTCCTCTCCACATCATTATTCTCAATGGCAAGCTAGTTGCTCCAGCCATTCCTCAGTTCTGACCATTTAGCTCATCCCGTGCACATCTCTACCTCCCCCTGTACCTAGATGAAAAATAAGTAAAGCAAATTAGTCACCGTTCACACAGCATTTTGAAGAATGGGCAACCCGTTACACTCCAGCCTTTACCCACACTACCACTCTCACTTACCCTGGAAGGAGTGGACTATAAGGATTCACACCATTCCCACTATGAGAGATCTTTGTACTCCTGCTGTGGTAGCACAATTAGAGGCAAACATTGAAGCACTCAGAGCACCAGACGCTCTCCTCATCTCCACTGATGGTTCAGTCGATCAGAACACAGACTGCAACAGAGAAGGTACTGCATTTGATCCCGAAGATACATCAATTCTACATACCGAGTTTTATGCCATCAAGATGGCTCTCAAGCATGCTATAGTTACCATACAGTCAACCATTCATATCTTCTCAAACTCACTCTCAGCTTTACAGACTCTCCAGGGAGTCCAACCCGCCGATAACCTCCGGTTAGTAACGGCAGTTTTATTTCACATTAAGCAGTTAGAAGAACAGGAGAAAACCCTTATCTTATGATGGGTTCCCAGCCACGTCAACATCTCTGGCAATGACTCAGCTGCTGCCGTGATAAAGGGTAGCCTAAGGCTCTCATTTATCATTGGTAAAATTCCACCGAGTCTTAGCCAGCTAAAGAGACACATCAGGATGGCCTCATATGAAATTTTATTCACCGTGCATGGGTCATTGCAGGATCCCTATCAGCAATCTGGTAAAGAACAATTACCGACTACAATCACCCGTTCTCAGTCATCACTCTTCAGGAACGCTATTGCCATCTCCCACAGGCTCCACTTAGGGTATAGGTACAGTTTTGAGATTGGTTTCCGCATACCCAACCCATACACACTATGTGACATTATCACACAAGAGCCACTGATACACTGCATTCTGGACTGTCCTATTATCCATCAGCTACAACCTCAGCAGTGCCACAGCCCTAATCAAAAAGATCAAATCCTCTTTGCAGATACAGCTGTCAGGTGTTCTATTGACATACTTAGCCTACCAGATGCAATTTGGGTCCTTACCAGTGCCCCTCAGCAAAGGTAAATAGTTT
>NC_051415.1:570596-570893 GCF_015228065.2 Penaeus monodon
ATCCCGCCGGATAGGTATCATCAATTCCTTCAGACTTAATCTTCCTAGGCGGCATGAACATAACCCGAGATAGTCCTACAACTTTCTTCACATGGATGACTAGCATATGTAACAACAACAACCCGTCTGCCTGAGCCTGGGGCGGAGACTACCCGTCTGCTCCTCCGAGAGGTGGAATCGATCGGACTTCCTAGCTGCTCCGGAACAGGATCACATTGGACGCACTGGCACTGCTGAAGGGCAATTCAGACTTGTGAAAAAATACATCTCATCATTCAGATGCAGCTCAATTGGAAT
>NC_051415.1:570993-571057 GCF_015228065.2 Penaeus monodon
ACGTACGACCATCACTCTCCTCCCTACTTCTCCTCCCTGTCCCCTCCCCTACCCCCTGCTCTCC
>NC_051415.1:583744-583808 GCF_015228065.2 Penaeus monodon
CGCAAACTTGTATGATGGGGGTTACTCAATGTCGGGCGGACACCATATCACGGTGACTGTGTTG
>NC_051415.1:584128-584220 GCF_015228065.2 Penaeus monodon
CCATACCGGGCGACTGTGAAACTGAGAGTTGGTTCTTTACAAAGGAAATTGACTATCACGACAATATGGTGTTGAGATGCGAAGACAGAACC
>NC_051415.1:585820-586044 GCF_015228065.2 Penaeus monodon
TATAGAAAAAAATATAAATCATCAAAATAATGTAATACAAAACAAATGTTTAAAAAGTGTCCCCTTATTTCAGTGCACTTGGTGACCAATAATCGTAATGTTCACACTTTTCCACATATCTCACGTAACGTCCGAGTGTGTGTAGCTTCGTCCTCACCTTTTCTCACTTTCCTTCATCTCCTTGCTCATTTCTCCTCACAACTATGGCCTCTTCAGCTCACTTT
>NC_051415.1:586085-586268 GCF_015228065.2 Penaeus monodon
GCTAGTGCGCTTTCGTACGGACGTACGGGACGTGGCACAGCTATTCTCCACTCCACACCGGAAGTCCTGTTAATTGTTTTAAACCCTTACTTGATCTTCGCTCTTTACTTTTTTGTTCATTGTCAATATCACGTTTTGCAATGTTTTATAACAAAAGCCGTCCTCCTTACCGAGGACGTTAGT
>NC_051415.1:588618-588752 GCF_015228065.2 Penaeus monodon
AAGTTAACTTCACACATTATTACACTTAGGTGTAAGAAACATTTTGAACAAGTGTAATATATTATCCGATTATTGACATGTACACAAATTGTAAGTTGTCCATAGTATCTGGAATAGGAGACGAATGACCAAAG
>NC_051415.1:589627-589803 GCF_015228065.2 Penaeus monodon
GGTATTATTTGAAATGACGCCTAACACCTTAAATACAGAACACATCAATATATGAAAGTTCTCTTTTATATAATTTTCTTCGCAAATTGATTATAACTGTAATAAAGGTGTAAATTCTAGGAAACGCAGCAACCTTACGCTACGACAATTTGGCAAAAAGTCGTTGAAAGCGACGG
>NC_051415.1:590351-590532 GCF_015228065.2 Penaeus monodon
GATGGGGTGGGGATGGCAGCCCCCCCCCCAAAAAAAAAAAAAAAACGGGATGCCGCAAAATGGGGTTTAAGAGGGCGAAGCCCCTTATATAACCTGACAGCGAATAGATATATTGTGCTCTCCCGATATTTCTCGAAATTTCCCCCATCCTCAAATTCACTGATATGTATCATGTCCTCCT
>NC_051415.1:591371-591559 GCF_015228065.2 Penaeus monodon
TTATTACATGCTCTGATTAATTTCCCAGGTTCGGAAGACGTAATACTAAATATAATTGGTCATTACAATAATCAATGTTACGCCATGACAAAAGAAACAGAATTACTTTAGTTTCCCCCTCCACTTACCATGCGTTTTCTTAGATATCCTGTTTTTTTCTTTTTTTCAAAGACGTTATTTTCTCCTAA
>NC_051415.1:591824-592207 GCF_015228065.2 Penaeus monodon
GCGTTACGAAATAGTTAGTCTTAATTCAGTAAACACTATTACTGGTGAGCCTGGATAAAAAAGATTCCCATTCATTAAAACAAGAAAAAAAATCTCAAAAGGTCGTGATCACTCTGCCCTAAAATAAAGTCTATCTCAAGAATTCCTTCGCTCTGTTCTGTCCATCTTTCTATCCACGGCTAATATGTTAGTCGACTCGATGGTGCTGTCACCTTGAACGAGCCTCCGCCTGTGCATCCATTAATTAATGGTCTCTTTGGGTTCGGTCATTCATGGCAGGCGAATAGAGGTGAGCAGCCTGTCCTCCGGTTTCCACTCTGGCGTTCGTTCGTCTCGATCATTCTTATTTCATATCAGGCTGCAGTTATATAGTTAGGTTTACT
>NC_051415.1:598633-601656 GCF_015228065.2 Penaeus monodon
TAATGCTCTGAGCCACAGGATTCTCACTTCAAAGCAATGGACGCCACCGGAGAAGAGAATTTCATACTGTTTCGTACCTCTGAAAACGTCAGCAACATCTCGGTTCCTTATAACTCACTCCGACTTCGCTACAGCTGTCGATGCTGTGTTGCCATCGAGGAGTATCCTCTTCTAGAGGTGACTCTAAAAATGATCCTATACTCAGTTCTCATCCTCAAGTGATACTTAGGGAATCAGATTCTTCCCCAAACTCCGTTCATGTATCACCAACACTTTCAACCAGATTCACTGACTCTTCTACCTACAAATGGTGCCTGCAACATGAAACACTTTGCAGCTTTCCACTCACATCATATACCTAGCCAGAGCCGAGGAATCTCCTTAAAAAAAATATATATATATATCCTTCCATAGCCAGCTACCCACATCTGAAAGAGAGACCGAGTCGAGTCCATGGGAGTTCAGGTCTTGTCCCAACTGCGAAATGTATCTGGACGAAATTTTTGATGTGGCAACAAAGGAGCCATCCGCCATCTGCACACCGGCCTGACTGGAATGACCTAACCATTCCTGCACCTCGCAGAACAGATGACACAGGGCAACATACTAAGCTTCCTCTAGACTCTTTTCTGGAAATTTCATTAAATACCAAGCAAGCCACACAAACCAACTGAATAATCTTAGATTCCTCTCCACATCATTATTCTCAATGGCAAGCTAGTTGCTCCAGCCATTCCTCAGTTCTGACCATTTAGCTCATCCCGTGCATATCTCTACCTCCCCCTGTACCTAGATGAAAAATAAGTAAAGCAAATTAGTCACCGTTCACACAGCATTTTGAAGAATGGGCAACCCATTCCAGCAACAAACCTCTACCAGCTCAAGCAGAACATTATGGCTATTAAGGCAGCAGCAGACGAGTCTATTACAACTATCACCACAATCTTCCACTCATACAAGAATGGGTGGTTCTACAGTCTAAGGATCTGTGAACTAAAATGCAGAATGTGTTTTACCAAGAACCTTCTCAGGAAAACACTCACCATACATGAGTCCTTCAAATCCCTCAGATGCCTAATCTATTGAGATGTCCTTGAGATCCGAAACTATCCTTAGCTTACTTGGTGTGAAAGCATCTCTGCTCACACTTCCTCTCAAGGAACTCTGGTGTATATTCAAAACTGGTTTAGGAGCTAAGCTAGCAAATAAGGATGCCATGCTCTCATTATTAGGTAACAAAAGCCTCAAAGAGAGATTTCTCTTTCTGGCTACAAGAGTATCTGACAGACATGCCAGAGTCAGGTTCCAGAGCCAGCTGTGAGTTATGAATTTGAGAATGGGACGCCACAAGGAGGACTTCTTCCCTTTCTCTGTAATATAGTGATTTCTAAGCCTATACAGATGACATCCAGCTCATAGCTACAGGAACAAACCAATATATAAATACATAGCCTGCCTTAGACTTGTTAGAAGTAACGTGAAGAGAACTTCGTCTAAAAGTTAATGCTGACAAGACAAAGGCACTTTAGATTCGAAGAGTAACTGCCTGTCGCCAAATATATACATATAGGAAATTTACCTCTTGAGTGAGTCCTGTTATACAAATGCCTTGGCATCTCTTTTCAATTCTGCAATGTCTGCCACTACCAAATTTAGATTACCATTAGACAGAACCAAGTCCTGTCTCAAACATTCTATGGAAGCTTACATCTTGCAAGATAGGCACAGGTTTTAGGGCCTTATGATTCTTTTATACACTTGTCATCCAGTCCTTAATTAACTGTAATACATGCACCAGCACTCACCCATGGCTGTGAATGCCATTCATGCTGTCCCTAGGACGGACGAGGCTGGCTAACTTACGATCTCCATACCAGAGTCAGACAAATTTCTGTGTTCAAAGATAGTCACATGTACCAGGCCTTCTCCCTTAGAATCCATCACCCGCAAACTCCATATCCAAGATTTGAACCATAACTTCGGGCGGCACAGTAAGTTAGTAGAAGCAATTAGTTTCTTTAACACAGTATTTATCATAACAGATAGCCTTTACCCACACTACCACTCTCACTCACCCTGGAAGGAGTGGACTATAAGGATTCACACCATTCCCACTATGAGAGGTCTTTGTACTCTTGCTGTGGTAGCACAATTAGAGGCAAACATTGAAGCACTCAGAGCACCAGACGCTCTCCTCATCTCCACTGATGGTTCAGTCGATCAGAACACAGACTGCAACAGAGAAGGTACTGCATTTGTTCCCGAAGATACATCAATTCTACATACCGAGTTTTATGCCATCAAGATGGCTCTCAAGCATGCTATAGTTACCATACAGTCAACCATTCATATCTTCTCAAACTCACTCTCAGCTTTACAGACTCTCCAGGGAGCCCAACCCGCCGATAACCTCCGGTTAGTAACGGCAGTTTTATTTCACATTAAGCAGTTAGAAGAACAGGAGAAAACCCTTATCTTATGATGGGTTCCCAGCCACGTCAACATCTCTGGCAATGACTCAGCTGCTGCCGTGATAAAGGGTAGCCTAAGGCTCTCATTTATCATTGGTAAAATTCCACCGAGTCTTAGCCAGCTAAAGAGACACATCAGGATGGCCTCATATGAAATTTTATTCACCGTGCATGGGTCATTGCAGGATCCCTATCAGCAATCTGGTAAAGAACAGTTACCGACTACAATCACCCGTTCTCAGTCATCACTCTTCAGGAACGCTATTGCCATCTTCCACAGGCTCCACTTAGGGTATAGGTACAGTTTTGAAATTGGTTTCCGCATACCCAACCCATACACACTATGTGACATGATCACACAAGAGCCACTGATACAGTGCATTCTGGACTGTCCTATTATCCATCAGCTACAACCTCAGCAGTGCCACAGCCCTAATCAAAAAGATCAAATCCTCTTTGCAAATACAGCTGTCAGGTGTTCTATTGACATACTTAGCCTACCAGATGCAATTTGGGTCCTTACCAGTGCCCCTCAGCAAAGGTAAATAGTTT
>NC_051415.1:601688-602033 GCF_015228065.2 Penaeus monodon
ATCCCACCGGAAAGGTATCATCAATTCCTTCAGACTTAATCTTCCTAGGCGGCATGAACATAACCCGAGATAGTCCTACAACTTTCTTCACATGGATGACTAGCATATGTAACAACAACAACCCGTCTGCCTGACCCTGGGGCGGAGACTACCCGTCTGCTCCTCCGAGAGGTGGAATCGATCGGACTTCCTAGCTACTCCGGAACAGGATCACATTGGACGGCACTGGCACTGCTGAGGTCAATTCAGACTTGTGAAAACTTACATCTCATCATTCTAGATGCCCAGCTCAATTGGAATACTACACCTCGCTTCCTCAAATAAACTTGCACACATACGTGCACG
>NC_051415.1:603341-603711 GCF_015228065.2 Penaeus monodon
GTGATACTGGCAAGAAAGTTAATTTTCAGTAATGAGCACATCTCATCATACAATATTTGTAGAACCTTGTATAAAGTATAAAAGATTACTTCTGTTTCTCCCATCACAACATTTTACAGCTTTGGCACATGTAATATACCATGATGTGGTAGTAAAATATTTAATTATACTTTTCTTCTCCTGGGAGATGAAATGGAAATTACTTACAGAAATCACATACCGTATGTTATTCAAGCAGTTTTAGATACTCATGGTACGCAATAAAACATTAGCTAATTGTAGAAAGGAAGTTGACTAAACCCCTGTGTCTGTCTACATTAACAGGAATAAGGAAGTTATTGAAACATTCAAAAAAACATATTTAGCAAGG
>NC_051415.1:603969-606426 GCF_015228065.2 Penaeus monodon
GTGCGTCCCATGTCGAGAAATGTGCCGAGGCAAGACGCGAAGCTTTACGTTACACGGGAAAGGATCAGCAGGTGGTCTTTCCAACAGCAGCAGTATCTCGGGTATGTTAAAGCCTTCTTTTCGCAGATACCCTCGAATCTTGGTAGTACTTCCGCCGCAGCATACATCTGCGCCGCATTTATCACCAGCCTTGAACTGAAGTACCTTTGTTTTCCTGTCGTAGTATGCCTTCTGTATTTCCTGAGCTTTCAGCAACTTTTGCTTAGCTAGTTCGCGAGTAGACTGGAGACGATTTGCCAGGTCAATGACATAAGTATACGTTTGTCTTAACTTCTGTATCTGCTTCATTTTCGTCCCACAGCTCCCGCAATATTTGAAGAGGTCTCTTACTGCTCTACCATAGAAAAGTTCAAAGGGTGAGAACTTTAAAGAAACTTGAGGGATTTCCCTGTAAGCAAAGAGAAGTGGTGCAACATAGCGTGGCCACTCCTTCGGCTGCTTTGCTGCCATTCTCTTGAACATTTTTTTTTTTTTGAGTCACATTAAACCTTTCACAAAGAGCATTACACATTGGATGATATGGTGTCGTTTTTAGTCCTTTTACCAACAATAATCTAAGCACTTCCTCCATCATTGCAGAGGTACCTGTGTCCCTCTATCACTCAAAATTTGCCCGGGAATACCGATCCTGCAGAAGATTTCCACCATGGCTTCGGCGACAGTGACAGATTCTATATTTTTGAGCGGCACTGCTTCTGGCCACCTCATGCTGAAATCCACGAGTGTGAGAATGTACTTACATCCATCATTCGCTCTCGCATGGTTTAGTCCGACGATGTCCACGGCGACTCTTTCGAAAAGTTCGGAGATCAGCGGCATAGGTTTCAGTGGTACAGGTTTCACACGTCCGCGGCCACTAGTCTTTTGACAAATTGGGTTAACCATCACGGCTACTGTAATCTTCCCTGTAAAGAACGGACTGTCTACGTGTATGGTTGCCTCTGGAACATTAACTAGTGATCCGTCAATCATTCTAACATTTATCCTCCTCCCAGTGTATTGATGTGATAGGACATAACTTTGCTTTACAACACACCCCGACGAACCGTTCTCTCTGAGAACACTTACCGAAACACCACCTACTTACCCTGACTTAACGAGGAGAGAGCTCTGCTTACTGCTGACGTCTCCGGAGGCTGGGGTGTTGGGTTTTCCTCACTCATACAGGCGGCCGCTCCTCTCTGTCGGTAATCATGAGTTTTTTGACTCACCATTCGCCAAGGATGCTTCCGCTGTTGCTGTGGTGGTACACGCTGCTGTGCTTTCGACTGCAGATGCTGTTTCTTGTGATTAGTGGGATGAACCTTCTGTTGCTGCTGCGAAGGTAGTTCTTGCTTTCCCCTCTGTTGCTGACCCAGTGAAATGGCCGGCTTTTTCCACTGCCTACAAGTGTGATACCCAAAGGCAGAAAAATGGGCATCCGCCTTATCAGCCATTTGCTCTGCAGTCTTGATCTTGTGGATCTTAAACTGTGCTACAAGATCCTGGGGACACGACTTTTCTAGCTGAAATCGTAACACTAAATCCCTAATACCTTCCTTTGTGTCCGGCGTCCAATCCTTTTCCAGCCACTGGTCAAGGTAGCCTGACAAACGAACCAGGAACTGAGTGGCAGTATCTCGGTCTTGCATCATTGCACGATTAAATTAAAGCTTTGCGTCATCGACCGTCAGCCCGTACACCCTCATCAATGCCGACTTCATCGAACAATACGTCTTGTCACTCGCGTCGAGGCGACGGAGGATTTCTAAGGGTTTCCCATCAAACAAACTTTGGAAATGAAGCTTCTTCGTGGCTTCGTCGAACTGATATAAATCGGCAAAATCTTCAAACCGGTGAATATATGGTTCGAATGACTCACCTTCTTTAAATGCAGGTAACCGGATGCGCGGCAAAGTGGATGCCTGGGCAGGGGAGCCTCCATTCGTCCCCGTCTGCACGCGAGCCATTTCCAGCTGATGCCGGCGAATCCTCTCCTCTTCCTCTATCTTCAGCTGCTGCAATCTCAGCTCGTGCTTACGCTGTCTGTCCCGCTCTTTTCGTTTCTCCTTCTCACGTTCACGCTGCCTCGCTCGTTCTTCTCGCTCCTCAGCCTGACGTTTACTCATGTAATCTACAATAGCTATCGGGTCCTCAAAGCCCCATCAACTTAGCCTCTTCTACATAATCTCCTGCAGACATATTGATGGAGAAAATTCTAAAGATACACGTAAATGAATGATCACAACACTTAACGATAAATCCACAATCAGTTAAGGGCACTCTCTCTTCACATCTGTTACTCCCAGTGTCAAGTCCCTGTTCGGGCGCCACTTCGTCAAATTCTTATCAGAGTCTGTTCTGTTATTATCAAGAGTTATGTTTGTCTTAATTCATTTATTTTCTTTTATACATTAA
>NC_051415.1:606756-606862 GCF_015228065.2 Penaeus monodon
TTTTTTTCTAAGAATTGTGTAAGAAGCAGAGGCTAGGAGGACGAGTGATGACAGCGATGCGGCTGCAGGTCGCCGGTCAGCAGTATTTTTTTCCAAATTTTAGTCT
>NC_051415.1:607432-608417 GCF_015228065.2 Penaeus monodon
CCTGAAAGTAAAGTATTTTGGGAAAGAACCAACCTGCGAAGCTGGGGAATGCTGAATCTCCGGAGAAAGTGGATGGGAGGCTGCCAATATCTGATGGAGGCGCTGGTAGCAATAGTACAAGGGATGCAATTGATAAAGGTATCGGCGTAATGTCGATCTTTTATGATCTCTACTGTGAGAGTGATAGGAGGCAGCCCAGAACAATTCCGTGTGTCTTGTCTTCATATTACTCCATGGCGTTACTGCTGCTATTCATTTTCTTATTTTCCTTCCTGATATTGTTTCCCTCACGTGTTTTAATTCCTTTTCCTTTTCTAGCACAGACTTCTACCCTCCATCTTTACAGGGGGTGGGGTGGGGGGGGGCGCAGGAACCAATCTTTCGATGACTAATTGCAGAATCTTTTCATCTCCTTTATTACATTTTTCTTTCCGGATGGCCAGATATATACATCACTCTCTTGGGCAAGACGCCAGGTAAATGCTCGGGCCCTTCGCTCTCCATTTGGACCAATTTGCCCAGAAAATCTATCGTGTGTTCGACCTAATCGGTGAAAATTCTGGGTTCGAGATTTTCCTTCCTGAGATGAGGGGATTGGAGGAAGGGATTAGGGAGGGGAACGGCAGGAGGGGCTGAAGAGAAAGTGCTAGATAAGATGCGGTTTGGATGTCTCTATTTCTGTGAAATATATCCTTTTCTTTATATTTAGTAACTACGAGACTGGGGCATGCTTCTCCTTTTATGTTATTTTTACTTATTTATGCTACATTATTTCACTTTAGGTACTTTTTAGTTTCATAATCACAGCTAGGGCCCCATTATTATCGCAGCGAGACGACCCTTATTGTTGGTATAAAATTTCGGAAATTGTGTTCGTTGTGGGAATGTAGGATAAATGCAAGGTGTCAGGGTATAGATACAGCTAAGATTTTGTCAAAGAATATTCATACAAATACGTATTTATATACATAATATCTGTCCATTC
>NC_051415.1:608470-608588 GCF_015228065.2 Penaeus monodon
GTATTATTTGAGTAGCGCACTATAATGTAAGGAATTGCTGCAATGTTAATTGCTCACGGTGGTCGTTACTACTGACAAGCTAGTGATCGTCATAACAACCCCCCCCCCCCGTCAACGT
>NC_051415.1:609204-609703 GCF_015228065.2 Penaeus monodon
CGACAACCGTTGAAATCCCACGAAACGAAACAAAATCAAATGTGAATGACAAAATTATTTAAACAAAAAACATTTTGTTTCAGAGTTCACGAAGTCAAATTTTCGTATGACGGTGTTACCCCTCGACCACAAAGATCTACTTCCTCTCATAATATTATGATCATCCGAAAACTCCTGATTGATAATGATTCAACATACCCTAGCCTTTCGCCAGTCAAGTAGATAGAAGTGAGATTCAGGTTTCTCCTGGATGCAGTACACATGACATGTTTGCCATGTGTATTGCACAAATGTTGATAACTGTTTCGTTATGACTGTATTTATGTAAATTATCACTTGCAAAAGTGTTCCAGACCTCTAACACATCACTGACAGCGGCAGAACTAGGTCTAACTACTTCGTTACTTCAATAATATCGTCAGTTATCATACCAATTTAGATTAAAATGAAACAACTTTAAGTCCGCAGTCACAATGAATATTATATCACTCACGGGAAA
>NC_051415.1:613320-613405 GCF_015228065.2 Penaeus monodon
AGCTGTCAGGTGTTTCTATTGACATACTTAGCCTACCAGATGCATTTGGGTCCTTACCAGTGCCCTCAGCAAAGGTAAATAGTTT
>NC_051415.1:613435-613780 GCF_015228065.2 Penaeus monodon
ATCCCGCCGGATAGGTATCATCAATTCCTTCAGACTTAATCTTCCTAGGCGGCATGAACATAACCCGAGATAGTCCTACAACTTTCTTCACATGGATGACTAGCATATGTAACAACAACAACCCGTCTGCCTGAGCCTGGGGCGGAGACTACCCGTCTGCTCCTCCGAGAGGTGGAATCGATCGGACTTCCTAGCTGCTCCGGAACAGGATCACATTGGACGGCACTGGCACTGCTGAAGTCAATTCAGACTTGTGAAAACTTACATCTCATCATTCTAGATGCCCAGCTCAATTGGAATACTACACCTCGCTTCCTCAAATAAACTTGCACACATACGTGCACG
>NC_051415.1:614455-614826 GCF_015228065.2 Penaeus monodon
GTGATACTGGCAAGAAAGCTAATTTTCAGTAATGAGCACATCTCATCATACAATATTTGTAGAACCTTGTATAAAGTAAAAAAGATTACTTCTGTTTCTCCCATCACAACATTTTACAGCTTTGGCACATGTAATATAACATGATGTGGTAGTAAAATATTTAATTATACTTTTCTTCTCCTGGGAGATGAAATGGAAATTACTTACAGAAATCACACACCGTATGTTATTCAAGCAGTTTTAGATACTCATGGTACGCAATAAAACATTAGCTAATTGTAGAAAGGAAGTTGACTAAATCCCTGTGTCTGTCTATATTAACAGGAATAAGGAAGTTATTGAAACATTAAAAAAAAACATATCTAGCAAGG
>NC_051415.1:621673-621871 GCF_015228065.2 Penaeus monodon
TTCTTATAAAAGTTCTTTGATATCAAGAAAAATATTATTTTCGCTAAATTTTGCAGTGTTATCTTCATTGGATAAACCGGCTTTGTCATCATCTACTTCCTTGTATTTCATATTTTGCCTCTGAGCAGTATTTTACAAGGTCCCTTTTATCTAATATACAAGATATTTTTATCCCTTTTTTATATCAAGCGGATATTT
>NC_051415.1:621963-622133 GCF_015228065.2 Penaeus monodon
ACCTTTATAATTAAAAATATTGAAATTGTTGACAGGTACGGTTTATGAGTGTCATTTTTTAAATATTCAAACGACTTTACGCAGGGAGAAATTGAGAAATATAGTAACTTAAATGTGCCCCTTCCCCTCTCTATGTAAGTGTTGTCGTCAAAGGCGCCCCCCTCCCCTGT
>NC_051415.1:628957-630585 GCF_015228065.2 Penaeus monodon
GTGTGTGTGTGTGCGTCCCATGTCGAGAAATGTGCCGAGGCAAGACGCGAAGCTTTACGTTACACGGGAAAGGATCAGCAGGTGGTCTTTCCAACAGCAGCAGTATCTCGGGTATGTTAAAGCCTTCTTTTCGCAGATATCCTCGAATCTTGGTAGTACTTCCGCCGCAGCATACATCTGCGCCGCTGCCGTGATTCCAGACAGTGAGTGTGACGACGGACCTGTCACCGCACAGTCGCGGCAGAGCGAGACCATCGACAATGTCAAAGTGAATGACACCTTAAAACCAGAGGAACGAGAACAGTTATGATGCTTATTGAAACTTGTTAATGACATATTCTCTGACAGACCAAAACTTGCAGTGGTTAAATATCACAATATTGAACCTACTAGCTCCAAAGTTGTGAGACAGAAGCCTTATCCTATACCTATGAGGTTAGTGGATGCTGTTAAGCGAGAAGTCAAGGATACTATCGGAAAATCAATATGATTACAAAAATTGATGCTGAACCAATGTGTGATCAAAGAGCTATTTTCTCCAGACTTACTGAATCGAAGTTCTTTAGCAAACTCGACTTAACGAAAGTTTTTTTTCCAGATACCTTTACACCCTGAGAGTCGAGAGATCACTGCTTTTAACAATCCAGCAGGTCTGTATCAGTTTAGGGTACTTCCATTCGGACTATCGAACTCACCAGCTGTATTCAACAGGGTTATGAGGCGTGTTGCAAGGTATTAGGGGAGTGGAAGCATTCATTGACGATATTCTGGTTCACTCTTCTACGTACGAGGAGCATCTGAAGGTCCTTGAGGAGGTATTTCAGCAGTTAAAGAACGCAAATATGACCGTTAGGCCAAGTAAGTGTGAAATTGGATTTAAGGAATTTCAGTATCTTGGCCATACTTTGGGTGATGGGAGGTGTAGCTCTCAGAACGACAAAATTAAGAAGATAAAAGATGCACCGCGACCCACAACTAAGAAGCAAGTACGGTCTTTCTTAGGGCTAACTGGATATTACCGTAGCTTTGTGCCTAACTTCGCAGTGTTAGCTCTCCCACTCTTTGATCTGTTGAAGAAACACGCCCCGAATAAGATTCGCTGGGGAGATGAACAGGAGGTTGCTTTTAATTCACTTAAGAAATTATTATGTAAACCACATGCCTCTGGAGAGTCCAATAACGCGAACGCTCGTTTGATGCGCCGGGCGATGTATCTGCAGCAGTTCAACTTCGCCATCCGCTACATAAGGGAGCGCAAATGTCGATGCAGATTTTCTCTCTCGTCTCGTGGAGAACGACTGGCAGGAGTCGGAGGAATGCACAGCAATCGGTCGGCGTCAGAGAGCGCACCTGAGTGACTAAGCGTGCGAGCCTGTGATAAAAGCCGTTGCAAGTGCCGGGGTATTGAAAAGAAAAAAAATACTAATCAATCTAGAAACAGTTTTTAACGAGAGCCATTTTATTTCATAAGTTACTTTTGCATAAGTTCGAAATAGTAAATTCTTATGTACATTTTAGTTTATCATTTGTTACACGATCAAATATACTGAATTTAAATAGGTAAAGTTTTCTTAAGATTTACAGAAATTTTCTCCTTCAGAGTAAAATTTATTTTCGGAGGGGGCGAA
>NC_051415.1:630679-633021 GCF_015228065.2 Penaeus monodon
TAGGTAAGAGAATAAGGCATTTATCACCAGCCTTGAACTGAAGTACCTTTGTTTTCCTGTCGTAGTATGCCTTCTGTATTTCCTGAGCTTTCAGCAACTTTTGCTTAGCTAGTTCGCGAGTAGACTGGAGACGATTTACCAGGTCAATGACATAAGTATACGTTTGTCTTAACTTCTGTATCTGCTTCATTTTCGTCCCACAGCTCCCGCAATATTTGAAGAGGTCTCTTACTGCTCTACCATAGAAAAGTTCAAAGGGTGAGAACTTTAAAGAAACTTGAGGGATTTCCCTGTAAGCAAAGAGAAGTGCAACATAGCGTGGCCACTCCTTCGGCTGCTTTGCTGCCATTCTCTTGAGCATTTTTTTTTTTTTTTTGAGTCACATTAAACCTCTCACAAAGACCATTACACATTGGATGATATGGTGTCGTTTTTAGTCCTTTTACCAACAATAATCTAAGCACTTCCTCCATCATTGCAGAGGGAACTGTGTCCCTCTATCACTTAAAATTTGCCCGGGAATACCGATCCTGCAGAAGATTTCCACCATGGCTTCGGCGACAGTGACAGAATCTATATTTTTGAGCGGCACTGCTTCTGGCCACCTCATGCTGAAATCCACGAGTGTGAGAATGTACTTACATCCATCATTCGCTCTCGCATGGTTTAGTCCGACGATGTCCACGGCGACTCTCTCGAAAGGTTCGGAGATCAGCGGCATAGGTTTCAGTGGTACAGGTTTCACACGTCCGCGGCCACTAGTCTTTTGACAAATTGGGTTAACCATCACGGCTACTGTAATCTTCCCTGTAAAGAACGGACTGTCTACGTGTATGGTTGCCTCTGGAACATTAACTAGTGGTCTGTCAATCATTCTAACATTTATCCTCCTCCCAGTGTATTGATGTGGTAGGACATAACTTTGCTTTACAACACACCCCGACGAACCGTTCTCTCTGAGAACACTTACCGAAACACCACCTACTTGCCCTGACTTAACGAGGAGAGACCTCTGCTTACCAGGATTCGTGGAGGGAGCAGATAGTCAAATGCTGTGCACGTAGGGCGTTTGTTGTCTAGCTTCTGACGTCTCCGGAGGCTGGGGTGTTGGGTTTTCCTCACTCATACAGGCGGTAATCATGAGTTTCTTGACTCACCATTCGCCAAGGATGCTTCCGCTGTTGCTGTGGTGGTACACGCTGCTGTGCTTTCGACTGCAGATGCTGTTTCTTGTGATTAGTGGGATGAACCTTCTGTTGCTGCTGCGAAGGTAGTTCTTGCTTTCCCCTCTGTTGCTGACCCAGTGAAATGGCCGGCTTTTTCCACTGCCTACAAGTGTGATACCCAAAGGCAGAAAAATGGGCATCCGCCTTATCAGCCATTTGCTCTGCAGTCTTGATCTTGTGGATCTTAAACTGTGCAACAAGATCCTGGGGACACGACTTTTCTAGCTGAAATCGTAACACTAAATCCCTAATACCTTCCTTTGTGTCCGGCGTCCAATCCTTTTCCAGCCACTGGTCAAGGTAGCCTGACAAACGAACCAGGAACTGAGTGGCAGTCTCTCGGTCTTGCATCATTGCACGATTAAATTAAAGCTTTGCGTCATCGACCGTCAGCCCGTACACCCTCATCAATGTCGACTTCATCGAACAATACGTCTTGTCACTCGCGTCGAGGCGACGGAGGATTTCTAAGGGTTTCCCATCAAACAAACTTTGGAAATGAAGCTTCTTCGTGGCTTCGTCGAACTGATATAAATCGGCAAAATCTTCAAACCGGTGAATATATGGTTCGAATGGCTCACCTTCTTTAAATGCAGGTAACCGGATGCGCGGCAAAGTGGATGCCTGGGCAGGGGAGCCACCAATCGTCCCCGTCTGCACGCGAGCCATTTCCAGCTGATGCCGGCGAATCCTCTCCTCTTCCTCTATCTTCAGCTGCTGCAATCTCAGCTCGTGCTCACGCTGTCTGTCCCGCTCTTCTCGTTTCTCCTTCTCACGTTCACGCTGCCTCGCTCGTTCTTCTCGCTCCTCAGCCTGACGTTTACTCATGTAATCTACAATAGCTATCGGGTCCTCAAAGCCCCATCAACTTAGCCTCTTCTACATAATCTCCTGCAGACATATTGATGGAGAAAATTTTAAAGATACACGTAAATGAATGATCACAACACTTAACGATAGATCCACAATCAGTTAAGGGCACTCTCTCTTCACATCTGTTACTCCCAGTGTCAAGTCCCTGTTCGGGCGCCACTTCGTCAAATTCTTATCAGAGTCTGTTCTTTATTATCAAGAGTTATGTTTGTCTTAATTCATTTATTTTCTTTTATACATTAA
>NC_051415.1:633349-633455 GCF_015228065.2 Penaeus monodon
ATTTTTTTCTAAGAATTGTGTAAGAAGCAGAGGCTAGGAGGACGAGTGATGACAGCGATGCGGCTACAGGTCGCCGGTCAGCAGTATTTTTTCCAAATTTTAGTCT
>NC_051415.1:633998-634981 GCF_015228065.2 Penaeus monodon
CCTGAAAGTAAAGTATTTTGGGAAAGAACCAACCTGCGAAGCTGGGGAATGCTGAATCTCCGGAGAAAGTGGATGGGAGGCTGCCAATATCTGAGGAGGCGCTGGTAGCAATAGTACAAGGGATGCAATTGATAAAGGTATCGGCGTAATGTCGATCTTTTATGATCTCTACTGTGAGAGTGATAGGAGGCAGCCCAGAACAATTCCGTGTGTTTTGTCTTCATATTACTCCATGGCGTTACTGCTGCTATTCATTTTCTTATTTTCCTTCCTGATATTGTTTCCCTCACTGTTTAATTCCTTTCCTTTTCTAGCACAGACTTCTACCCTCCATCTTTACAGGGGGTGGGGTGGGGAGGGGGGCGCAGGAACCAATCTTTCGATGACTAATTGCAGAATCTTTTCATCTCCTTTATTACATTTTTCTTTCCGGATGGCCAGATATATACATCACTCTCTTGGGCAAGACGCCAGGTAAATGCTCGGGCCCTTCGCTCTCCATTTGGACCAATTTGCCCAGAAAATCTATCGTGTGTTCGACCTAATCGGTGAAAATTCTGGGTTCGAGATTTTCCTTCCTGAGATGAGGGGATTGGAGGAAGGGATTAGGGAGGGGAACGGCAGGAGGGGATGAAGAGAAAGTGCTAGATAAGATGCGGTTTGGATGTCTCTATTTCTGTGAAATATATCCTTTTCTTTATATTTAGTAACTACGAGACTGGGGCATGTTTCTCCTTTTATGTAATTTTTACTTATTTATGCTACATTATTTCACTTTAGGTACTTTTTAGTTTCATAATCACAGCTAGGGCCTCATTATTATCGCAGCGAGACGACCCTTATTGTTGGTATAAAATTTCGGAAATTGTGTTCGTTGTGGGAATGTAGGATAAATGCAAGGTGTCAGGGTATAGATACAGCTAAGATTTTGTCAAAGAATATTCATACAAATACGTATTTATATACATAATATCTGTCCATTC
>NC_051415.1:635038-635158 GCF_015228065.2 Penaeus monodon
GTATTATTAGAGTAGCGCACTATAATGTAAGGAATTGCTGCAATGTTAATTGCTCACGGTGGTCGTTACTACTGACAAGCTAGTGATCGTCATAACACCCCCACCCCCCCCCGTCAACGT
>NC_051415.1:635887-636407 GCF_015228065.2 Penaeus monodon
CGACAACCGTTGAAATCCCTCGAAACGAAACAAAATCAAATGTGCATGACAAAATCATTTAAACAAAAAACATTTTGTTTCAGAGTTCACGAAGCCAAATTTTCGTATGACGGTGTTACCCCTCGACCACAAAGATCTACTTCCTCTCATAATATTATGATCATCCGAAAACTCCTGATTGATAATGATTCAACATACCCTAGCCTTTCGCCAGTCAAGTAGATAGAAGTGAGATTCAGATTTCTCCTGGATGCAGTACACATGGCATGTTTGCCATGTGTATTGCACAAATGTTGATAACTGTTTCGTTATGACTGTATTTATGTAAATTATCACTTGCAAAAGTGTTCCAGACCTCTAACACATCACTGACAGCGGCAGAACTAGGTCTAACTACTTCGTTACTTCAATAATATCGTTAGTTATCATCCCAATTTAGATTAAAATGAAATAACTATAAGTCCGCAGTCACAATGAATATGATTTCACTCACGGGAAACATGAAATAAGACTTCAGTCA
>NC_051415.1:639997-640193 GCF_015228065.2 Penaeus monodon
AGAAAAAAATCCGGGAAGAATTACGTAGTATCTTGGAGCCTGGAGCCCTCCCCCCATCTCGCCATTATTAACACGATTCTCCACTCTGTTGTTCAGCGGAGAGAACGTGACAGGAAACGAAATTGACAAGCAAGGAAGAGCTGGAAGCGCAGGGCCTCCGGAGTTTCCATATTGAGAGGGGCGTTAATGAGGGAGG
>NC_051415.1:640436-640870 GCF_015228065.2 Penaeus monodon
AAATTCCGGAGTCAAAGACTTATTTTTCATAGGTGAATCCCGGTCTCTGACTTTTCATGAAACGGATGCAGATCTACGAGTTTTAGGACAGATTGTTGCCTCTACTATTTCCCATCGAGTAACTACCTTTGAAATAAATCATGTAAACCGCTATAGAAATATGAGAATAAATGAACAATTCTTAAATGTACTACTGACACAAGTGTACATGCACACTTTGAGAACTAATCATATGGTTTAACAAGTTGTCAAGTACGAGAAAAAAGGAAAGAGAACGTGGAGGGAGGTCATGTTGTTTGCTGAAAATACAACACTACATTCGAACTGAGAAACTTAAAAGTTGTTGTTGGTGAGACTTGCATCTGACATGTTTATGATCGCTCCAGGCACAGTGGCCATCACTCGTGACGATGCAGCCGCGTTCCTTCGCAAGG
>NC_051415.1:643169-643475 GCF_015228065.2 Penaeus monodon
CCCAAAAAAAAAAAAATTTTTTTTTTTTAATTTAAAAAAATTTTTTTTTTTTTTTTGGGGGGTTTTTTTTTTATTAAAATTTTATTAAAAATTTTTTCTTAAAAAAATTCTATATCAATTTATTAATAATATAATATATTATAATTAAAATGTTTCTATCTATTTTTATATAAATTTTTTTTATCATAATTTTATTTTATTATTTATATATTATATATCTATATATTTAAAATTATAAATATTTTTTCTATCTCTTTTATTTATATATATTCCTTTTTATCTCTTTTTAAACAAAAACTCTTGTTT
>NC_051415.1:644177-644497 GCF_015228065.2 Penaeus monodon
CCTCAGAGTTAAGGATTAGTCTCATGCAATAAACCTGGCCCAAAGTTTTAATGGTTTTGCCTCTTGAAGTGAAATAAAAGGATCTGCTTCGACCCAGAGCTGCCAAGCGCCTGAGCGAGCCGGCCTTCGGGACTTCGCTGAATTAATGGATTTCTTTGTTGCTCTGGAAATTGTAAAGGATCTCAGGCGTGGGAGAAAGTGATTGTGTTGAGCACAATATTTCGTGTTTATCACCAAGACGCCCATGGGACTGCAAGGGCGAGAGGCCGCCAAGTATGAGGGATTTCGTATCGAGAGGAAGGAGGGGCTTTCAAAATCGC
>NC_051415.1:647037-647472 GCF_015228065.2 Penaeus monodon
TGATGGCCACTGTGCCTGGAGCGATCATAAACATGTCAGATGCAAGTCTCACCAACAACAACTTTTAAGTTTCTCAGTTCGAATGTAGTGTTGTATTTTCAGCAAACAACATGACCTCCCTCCACGTTCTCTTTCCTTTTTCTCGTACTTGACAACTAGGTTAAACATATGATATTCCAACGGGTTCGTGCATGTACACTTGTGTCAGGTAAGATTGTTCATTATTCTCATATTCTAAGTGGTTTACATGATTATTTCAAAGGTAGTTTCGCGATGGGAACATCTAGAAGCCAATAATCGCTAAAATCGAAGTCGCATCCCATAAACATGAGTGATTATTATATGTGCGTCTACTTTTATGATTGTGTCTGTTATATATAAATACAGGTAGGAACATCATACATACAGGTCTATGCGTGTGGTGTGTGTGGTGTG
>NC_051415.1:647575-647941 GCF_015228065.2 Penaeus monodon
TACCGAAAAGAAAGCCAGAAAGCCCAACCTCCCTCATAACACCCTCTCAATATTGTGAAAACTCCGGAGGCCTGCGCTTCAGCTCTTCCTGCTGTCAATTCGTTTCCTGTCACGTTATCTCGCCTGAACCAACAGAGTGTTTTTTTTTTGGGGGTTTTTTTTGAGAATCTGTTATAAATGGCGAGATGGGGGGAGGGCTCCAGGCTCCTCCCTCTCTCCTTTTGCCCAGAACCTTCGTAACTCCTCGATACATTTTTGATTCCCTTCTCAATGCCCAAGATACTGCGTAATTCTTCCCGGATTTTTTTCTTACATACTTACATATCTATATAAATCGAAATACAAATTATAGCACACACACAACGC
>NC_051415.1:648112-648463 GCF_015228065.2 Penaeus monodon
GCGTTGTGTGTGTGCTGTATTTGTATTTCGATTGTATATTAGATATTAGTTGTAAGAAAAAAATCCGGGAAGAATTACGCAGTATCTTGGGCATTGAGAAGGGAATCAAAAATGTATCGAGGAGTTACGAAGGTTCTGGGCAAAAGGAGAGAGGGAGGAGCCTGGAGCCCTCCCCCCATCTCGCCATTATTAACACGATTCTCCACTCTGTTGTTCAGCGGAGAGAACGTGACAGGAAACGAAATTGACAAGCAAGGAAGAGCTGGAAGCGCAGGGCCTCCGGAGTTTCCATAAATTTTGAAAAAAAGGGTGTAATGAGGAGGTTGGGCTTTCTGTGCTATCTTTTCGGCA
>NC_051415.1:648592-649065 GCF_015228065.2 Penaeus monodon
AGGCGGATGATGATGTCTACAGTGTATGTATATATAAAAGACACAAATCGAAGCTAAAAGGTAGACCGCACATATAATATCACTCATTTATGTACGGATGCAGATCTTCGAGTTTTAGGACAGATTATTGCTTCTACTATTTCCCATCGAGAAACTACCTTTGAAATAAATCATGTAAACCACTATAGAAATATGAGAATAAATGAACAATTCTTAACTGACACAAGTGTACATGCACACTTTGAGAACTAATCATATGGTTTAACAAGTTGTCAAGTACGAGAAAAAGGAAAGAGAACGTGGAGGGAGGTCCATGTTGTTTGCTTGAAAATACAACACTACAGTCGAAACTGAGAAAACTTAAAAGTTGTTGTTGGTGAGACTTGCATCTGACATGTTTATGATCGCTCCAGGCACAGTGGCCATCACTCATGACGATGCAGCCGCGTTCCTTCGCAAGGAATCAGAATGCC
>NC_051415.1:651270-651596 GCF_015228065.2 Penaeus monodon
GCGATTTTGAAAGCCCCTCCTTCCTCTCGATACGAAATCCCTCATACTTGGCGGCCTCTCGCCCTTGCAGTCCCATGGGCGTCTTGGTGATAAACACGAAATATTGTGCTCAACACAATCACTTTCTCCCACGCCTGAGATCCTTTACAATTTCCAGAGCAACAAAGAAATCCATTAATTCAGCGAAGTCCCGAAGGCCGGCTCGCTCAGGCGCTTGGCAGCTCTGGGTCGAAGCAGATCCTTTTATTTCACTTCAAGAGGCAAAACCATTAAAACTTTGGGCCAGGTTTATTGCATGAGACCAATCCTTAACTCTGAGGCATGTG
>NC_051415.1:655748-655840 GCF_015228065.2 Penaeus monodon
CTAAGGATATCAAATGAGAGACCTTAGTAATAAATAAATACTATATGAATTCGTAAATGAGAGCAAACCCCCCCAAAAAAGAAAAAAAAAAT
>NC_051415.1:657819-657892 GCF_015228065.2 Penaeus monodon
GCAGAAAGTCAAAGATAATTATAAGTGCTGTATTTAACGGAGGTTAATGATACGGAGTAGTCGTTTATGTGTC
>NC_051415.1:657968-658222 GCF_015228065.2 Penaeus monodon
GATGACAACACCACGCCTTTGTTGGTGGTAATCAATATTGTTTTATCATTCTTAAGCGTTTTAGAGGAGATGACTTGCCTCGCCTGAAATCACATGTCGGTTAACTTGACGTGAAAATTTCTTGAAAGTAATCTTGGCTATTGTAGGTTAATATCGTGGTTAAAATATTAAGCTGTTTTTTAATTACAGTTTTTCTGATTATTACATATTTCAAAAGTATAGGTAAAACAAGTGGAAGGTGGCTTTGTCGGAGG
>NC_051415.1:662904-663115 GCF_015228065.2 Penaeus monodon
AAATTTTTTTTAAATTAAGAGATATATTATATTATATATAATAAAAATATAATAATATTAAAAGATTAATAATAAAAAAATCAAATATTAATATTAAAATTTAAAAATTTTTAAATATGGGGGATATAGTATATAATATTATTATAAATTATATATAATTAAATATTTTATAATATTTAAAATAATTTTTAATTAAAATATTAAAAATTGT
>NC_051415.1:664012-664172 GCF_015228065.2 Penaeus monodon
TAAGTGCTTTTATTAACGGAGGGTTTTTAAAGATCCGGAGAGTCGTTTTAATTTTTCTTTGAGGTAAATAGACAAGTTTATACCTCAGTAGTAATTCTTTTTAATTTCGGTTGGCACTGAGAAGTTTAAAATTTTTTTTTTTGTAGTTAAACTATTAAGA
>NC_051415.1:667851-667975 GCF_015228065.2 Penaeus monodon
ATGGGGGGGGGTGTTATGCAACTTTTGTGAGCCTAGAGTCATAAGAATAATTGATAAGTGCTTTGGCATTAACGGAGGTTTTAAGTGGATCGGAGTTAGGTCGTTTAATTTGTCCTCTAGTATG
>NC_051415.1:669014-669091 GCF_015228065.2 Penaeus monodon
TGTTACATTCCTAACATTCAACAATCCCTATTGACAAGTGGCCAGTTTCGATGTTGAGGTCATTGATTTCTCCAATG
>NC_051415.1:681201-681269 GCF_015228065.2 Penaeus monodon
TGGCAGGAACACGCCATCCAGGTGAAACACCCACTCGTTAGCCTAGTGAAGTTATGTATGAGTTTTGG
>NC_051415.1:692314-692887 GCF_015228065.2 Penaeus monodon
TAAACATTTGATGATTAATTCTAGAACACCATTATTTTCGTACTGCTGCCTGCATCGGTTACCCTATCATGCCTTTCTATCATCTTCAAAGTCCCATTAAGGGAATGCATACGGCGCTGCACTCGTAAAGGTTTGCTAGCTCCGTAGACCGGACAATGGCTTCGTTGCTACAGGGGCGAAGTCCGGTATTCTGTTTCTCTTCTTGTGTGAAACTGTTTGAGGGCAAACTGTGGTTTTAAAGGGTTATCGACCTCTAGAATCAATCTACTAGATGTTCCTATGCAGACGGAACATGCAGGGCAAACGCAACGAATATAAACTTCGAAAGTAGTACAAACATTTTATATTGCTATTACATACGCGACACTGGCAATTGAAATAGGATCATTTCTTAATTACCGGTTTATCAAAACTAGAAACAGCCGCCCCGCCCGTGCTTCGTCCGCCTTCTCCTGGTACCATGCCCCGCCGTCCCCACTTTCAGGGGTCTCGTCGCACTGCTTATTGAATAATTCATGTCTTCTACTATGGGTCCTCCTATTTTAGAAATGTGTATATCCCTGCACTCGTAAA
>NC_051415.1:693434-693632 GCF_015228065.2 Penaeus monodon
TAGAAAAAGAAGAAACCTACTTGAAAGAATTCCCTATCTCGAGACTTCTGTCTGTCCCCAGCCAAAAGTCCCGCTTCGATGAGAGGAGGCTAGTGGTCGCCATTCCAAAAGAAAATCACAGAAATATTACTTGCGCTTGGTGTGGTAAGTAGTGCATACTCAACATGCTCAATATCGAGCCATAAAAGAGAAAATCGA
>NC_051415.1:698372-698574 GCF_015228065.2 Penaeus monodon
ACTATTTAAAAAACAAACCAAAAAAAATTTTATTATTCAAACCCTCCATTTTACATTAATCAAAAACACAAACCCCAAAAACCCCCAAAAAGGGAATTTGCCCCTTTTTTTTGGGAAAAAAACCGTGGGTGGGATTTTTTTTAAAAACATTAAATCACACAAAAACACACACACACCCCCCCAAAAACCCAATTTCAAATTT
>NC_051415.1:698659-699337 GCF_015228065.2 Penaeus monodon
ATTTTTTAATTTTCATTTTTCTTTTTTTAAAATTTTATATAATTAAAAAATATAAATTTTTAAAAAGATTTTAAATTATATATATATATACTTTTTTATCAATTTTAATATTTAAAATAAAATTTTAATAAATATGTTTGTATAAAATTACTTATATTTTTTTTTAAAATTTTATATATATATATATATAATGTAAAAAAAATAAAAAAGTCTAAAAAGTTTTCCCCCAATTATATATATATATTTTATATATTTTTTTAATAAATAAAAATAAAATATTTATATATATATAATATTTTATATATAAAATTTTATTATTTTAATATAATTTTTTATTATACTTTTAAAAAATTTTAATATATATATCATATTTAATATATATATAAAATCTCTATTAAAATATACAAATTAATATAATATTTTATATATACCAATATAATTCTATATCTATTTTAATATCTATATATTTTTGGGGGAATTATAATTAAATTATTTTTTATATATACCTATTTATTTTTATAATTTTTAAGAAAATATATATAATATATATTATAATATATTTTAAAATATATATTATTTTATATATATATATATGTTTTGGGGGTTGTTTTGTTATATAATCTAAATTTTTAATATATATATAATATATATTATATTATATATATATCTATTTTGGGG
>NC_051415.1:699527-699698 GCF_015228065.2 Penaeus monodon
GGGGGAACTTTTGGCCCCCTATCTTTCGTTATTTTTACGCCACCCTTGGGTTTCTGTCTGTCCGTCACCCGGGTTTCCCACATTATAACCAAACCCTTTGCCATTTTTTTCTTCTTAACGCCCCCAATTTATAACTTCTATTTTTGTCTTTTTTCTGTATGAGGGGGTCAA
>NC_051415.1:702896-703734 GCF_015228065.2 Penaeus monodon
TATTTTTTGCATTGTGGGTTTTTTTCCCATTACCCAAAAAAAAAAAAAGGGAAAAATTTTTTTAAAATATTTTTTTAAATTTTTTAAATATTTTATATAATTTAAATACCACTAGACCCAAAAGGGAAACCCTCTTCTTCATTTTTAAAAATTTGGGCCCCCCTTTTCCCAATTGGGTGTTGTTTAATCAACCCCGATGTTGGCATGGGGGGCCCCAAGGGGGGTGTGTGTTTTTTTGTGTGTGGGGGGTTTTTTCTAAAAAAATTATTTTTTTTTTTTTAAATAAAAAAAATTAATTTAAATTTAAAAAATTTTTTCAAAAATTAAAAAACCAAAAAAAAAAATTTTTAAATTAAAAATTTTTTAAAAAAAACCCCCCTATTTTTTTAAAAACCCCCCACTTTTTAATTTTTAAACCAAATTTTTTTCCCCATTTAAAACACAAACTTTAAAATTTTAAAATTTTAAACCCAATTTTTTCCCAAAATATTATATTTTATATAAAATTTATAATATTTTAAATAAAATTTATTATATATTTATATATTTTTAAAATTATTATATATTTTTTAATTTTTTTATTCTAAATATCTTTTAATATATATTATTCTTTTCCCCCTTTTAAATTTTTTTAAAAAAAAAAATTTTTTTAAACCCCCTTTTTGGGGTTTTTAAATTGGGGAAAAATTAAAATTTTTTAAAATTTTTAAAAAAATTTTTTTAAAAAAAATTTTAATTTTTAATAAAAATTTATTTATTTTTTAAAAAATTTTTTTTAAATATAAAAATTTTTTTAAATTTTTAAAAATTTTTAATTTTAAATTTTAAAAAATTTTTT
>NC_051415.1:703765-704095 GCF_015228065.2 Penaeus monodon
CCCCCCAATAAATAAAAAACCCAAAATCCACACCAAAAAATTGAGTAAAAATTTTAAAAAAATTTTCTTTAATATATTTTTTAAATTTTTTAATTTATTTTAACTTTTTTTTGGGGGTTTCCCGGCAAGTTAAAACTCCCGATTAAATTTTTCCTCATTTTGGGGCTGCAGCTTTGTGGGGAGGGTTTTCTTTTCCCCGGGGGACGGCTTTCCAAAGAAACCGGGGGCCCTCCTCAGAAAACCTAAAACCCTTGCCCTTCTCAAGGCCGAGTAGCACCGGGAAAAGAAAGCGATTTTTTCCCCCGGGCCAACCTGACTTTTTAGGTTTAT
>NC_051415.1:709025-709211 GCF_015228065.2 Penaeus monodon
GATATTGGAGCATGTTGAGTATGCACCTCACTTACCACACCAAGCGCAAGTAATGTTTCTGTGATTTTCTTTTGGAATGGCGACCACTAGCGCCGTCGCTTCTCTCATCGAAGCGGGACTTTTGGCTTGGGGACCAGACAGAAGTCTCGAGAATAGGGAATTCTTTCAAGTTAGGTTTCTTCTTTT
>NC_051415.1:709711-710100 GCF_015228065.2 Penaeus monodon
CCCATAGTAGAAGACATGAATTATTCAATAGCAGTGCGACGAGACTCGAAAGTGGGACGGCGGGGCATGGTACCAGGAGAAGGCTGGGACGAAGCTCCGGGCGGGGCGGGCTGTTTCTAGTTTTTGATAAACCCGGTAATTAGAAATGATCCTTATTTCAATTGCCAGTGTCGCGTATGTAAATGGCAATATAAATGTTTGTACTACTTTCGAAGGTATATAATTCGTTTGAGTTTGCACTTGCATGTTTCCGTCGTCTGATAGGAAAATCTAGTAGATTTGATTTAGAGGTCGATAACCCTTAAAACCACAGTTGCCCTCAAACAGTTTTCACACAAGAAAGAGAAAAGCTCCCGACTTCCCCTAAACACGAAAGCCTTCCGCGTCTA
>NC_051415.1:722573-722638 GCF_015228065.2 Penaeus monodon
GGGGATAAATTAAAATATTTTATATATTTTATTTTATTATATATATTTTAAAATTATTTTAAAAT
>NC_051415.1:723028-723426 GCF_015228065.2 Penaeus monodon
CTTGGGCCCCGGGAGGGTTTAACCCCCCGGCCCTTTTGGGGGAAAACCCTCGGCCACACAGGTTGGGATGGGGTTTAAAATGGGGCCCCCTTTAATTTGGGGCTGGGGCGGCCCCGGGTGGGGGGCAAATGGCGGGCCCACGGGGGTACCACCCCAGGTTTTAAAACCACTCCATTTCCCCTTGGCCCCCGGAACATTCCCGGGGGGGTTTGGGGGGCAGGATGGAGCGGTTTTTTTTTTTCTGTTTTCCAACCAGGGGGAAAAAAACGATGGGAAAAAGGGTTTGGCCCCCGCCTTCAGAGGTTTTAAGGAACCTTTTTTGGGCACTTTAGTTTTGGGGTTGGTGTACCACCACTATTGGGCGGGCCCCCCGGGTTTTTCCCACCCCAAAAGGGGGA
>NC_051415.1:723482-724063 GCF_015228065.2 Penaeus monodon
AGGACCGTTTAATGGGATTGGGACTTGGAAGGCCCTGCTTTTTGGGCCGGTCCCAAAAACTTTTTAGCCCCGAGGATATTCCAGGGAAAGAAAGGGGTTTACCCCCAAACCGATTTGTGGCAGAAACGATTGGGCCCCCAGGGATAAAACCCCCTTTTCCCCGGGGGACCCCCAAGGGTTTTTCCTTGGGGCAACCCTAAAAGGAATTCCCGTGGGGCCCCCCTGGTTAAGGGCCCGCAACGGAATAGTTTCTTTGGGGGTTTTCCAAGGGTCCCAGAAATAGGTCCCCTTTGGGTCCGGGGGAAGGGTCAACTTTCCCTCGCCTGGTTTGGGAAGGGCCCACCCCTGCTGGAAGGGACAAAACGTTAGCAGGAAAAGGGGGGGGATGCCCAAGGCCCTTTCCGGAAAAAACCTTCGGGGACCCCTACCAAACCCCCCGGGGAAATAACCCCCAACCCCCTCCCCCCGGTGACTTGGCAGTGGGGGGAAAGGGGTTTTGGCCGGGGCACCAGGGATCTTGGGGATTTTGAAACAATTTTACCAGGGGCCCTTACCAAACGGGTTTGTTTAAATAAATAATA
>NC_051415.1:724089-724155 GCF_015228065.2 Penaeus monodon
AATTTAAATAAAAAAAATAAATTAAAAATTATTTTATAATAAAAATTAAATTATTTTATTTAATTT
>NC_051415.1:735058-735249 GCF_015228065.2 Penaeus monodon
GATATTGGAGCATGTTGAGTATGCACCTCACTTACCACACCAAGCGCAAGTAATATTTCTGTGATTTTCTTTTGGAATGGCGACCACTAGCTCCTCTCATCGAAGCGGGACTTTTGGCTTGGGGACCAGACAGAAGTCTCGAGAATAGGGAATTCTTTCAAGTTAGGTTTCTTCTTTTTCTAACAATGGTT
>NC_051415.1:735771-736286 GCF_015228065.2 Penaeus monodon
CCCATAGTAGAAGACATGAATTATTCAATAGCAGTGCGACGAGACTCGAAAGTGGGACGGCGGGGCATGGTACCAGGAGAAGGCTGGGACGAAGCTCCGGGCGGGGCGGGCTGTTTCTAGTTTTTGATAAACCCGGTAATTAAGAAATGATCCTTATTTCAATTGCCAGTGTCGCGTATGTAAATAGCAATATAAATGTTTGTACTACTTTCGAAGGTATATAATTCGTTTGAGTTTGCACTTGCATGTTTCCGTCTGCATAGGAACATCTAGTAGATTTGATTCTAGAGGTCGATAACCCTTAAAACCACAGTTTGCCCTCAAACAGTTTCACACAAGAAAGAGAACAGCTACCCGACTTCGCCCTGTAGCAACGAATGCCATTCCGCGTCTACGGAGCTAGCAACCTTTACGAGTGCAGCGCCGTATTTCATTCCCTTAATGGGACTTTGAAGATAGATAGAAGGCATGATAGGGTTCACGATGCAGGCCGCAGTACGAAAGTAATGGTGTTC
>NC_051415.1:749231-750200 GCF_015228065.2 Penaeus monodon
TAATTTATTGATATTTGGTTATTTTGTCATTTGCAGATGATATTTTCATCATGTTCCCTCTCCCTTATTGCTGTTTTTCTCATAAGTAAGTACTTCTTGGGATTTTTTTTTCGATAGACACATTAGTATTGAACTCAGTCTTCTACAACCATAGTGCTAGCAATACATTAGAAGTAGGAGTGGCAAATAGGCATATTAGATATCACAAATATTGTTAACAAGAATCAGTAATTACTACAGCAGGCTAGTAAATGAGATTTACGAAACTACGCTACGCTGATCATTCGATGACTTCTATTTTTTATGTTATGCACATCACAACATTTTTAGCATTTCTGCGGTAAAGTTGTTCATATTCTGTATCATCCTAAAATCTTAACAGGCATTTTTTGCCTATCATCGGTATCCAGTTTCTATTCCACACCATGTGGAAATATTCTTTGATGTGAGATGATATAATCTGACTTCTTGGACCTAGTTTGAAATACTCTTCCCTTTCTTCAAGTTACCCCGAAGCTTCCCGCCAACGCTCAGGAAGCAAGCAATCGCCTAGGGGCCGGCACGCAACAGACGTCGGCAGCCGCACTCGTCGACGGGATGGGCGATCATCAATATGAAGAATACCCAAAAGTCGTGCACATCACTGTCCTATCGAGTCGTAGACACGTTGCCATAACTATTGATGGTCTTGAGGTAGCACAATATATATATGTATTACACTATATGCACAATGACAAAGGGAAAATAAGGGGCAAAGGTCTTTTTAATGCTTTTATTTATTATTCATACCATTTCCTGCACCAAATCGAGGTTATTTTAATGTTTTGAAATGTTCAAAACTCTAGGAACGAAATGGCAGATGATCTAACGTGTACTTTTCTTTTTATTTCGTACAGTAAGGCTGACTAAACAGATGAAGCTTATTAGAATAATGCACAGAATATTGCCCTTTATAAACCCACTTCCGCC
>NC_051415.1:751126-751447 GCF_015228065.2 Penaeus monodon
CACACACTTAACTGTTAATTGATTTCAAACATATTATAAAAGTGAAAACCAGAATAACCGTATATACTTGATTGTTCTACATTCTTATTCTGTCGAGTTTGCTCCAAAGTGAGTTACTGCATGGTTTTATTTACGAAAATAGGCTTATAACCATACATTACGACTTCTAACAATGCCTTTCCTTTAACCAGATCGTGAACGTATCCAGCCATAAAGCTGAAGACGAAACCAAAGGTTCAGGTTTATATTTCGTACTTCTCGACCAGTATGATGGCCATGTGATCATGTCAAGGTAGGCCTATACGTATTTACATTTACACC
>NC_051415.1:758739-759149 GCF_015228065.2 Penaeus monodon
TTCTACAAATTGAGGCAAAGTCGGTCGTTGAGAACATTATACTACGGTTTTACTGAATCTGTAACGATATCCTTTTTCAGTCAATTATAACTGTCAGAGATCTTTTGTGGATATCACTTGTCTCTAATTTTATCTCACTGTTTGGATATCGGGGGCTATTTATGTCTTTATCAACTACTTTCTCGATCAAGACGGAATGCTTCAAAGGCAAACTTCATTTGCTATTAAACATACGGAATCTATAACCTTCGAATTATAACGTTATCATTCCCAGGGTTTTTGATCTCCATAATTTTGGAAACAATCTTCAAGTTCCTCCAGTCCTTACGGCGCTCGCCAGCGGCAGGATTATGATTTTTGCCATGAAGGTAAGTCCTTCATGTACTTTGTATCTTGTCATTAAAGTTAAC
>NC_051415.1:760693-761103 GCF_015228065.2 Penaeus monodon
CTACGAATTATGAAAGTCATGGAATTGCCATACACTTTACCGTCTCTACTTCTCTAGCCCCTACGTCATCACACACTTGGCAGAATAAACTCTAAAAATGCGTGTATATATAATGTTTATTATCTTTTTTTCAGACAGAAGCATCTCTCAACATGGGCAACATTATTCGGAAGTTACTCTTCTCCCTGGGCAGCACGAAGGTTCACATGGTGCCCTTTCGGGACTACATGGTGTGGGTTGCGACTGTCCGTGGGCGAACATGGGCGGAGGCCATCATCGACGATACACCCGGCGAGGACGGCTACTACGGCGCTCCCGTCATGGTGGACGTGGCCATCCCACTCAGCTCCCTCGGTAAGAAACTCGCTTTGCTTCCTCGTATTTCCTTCTCCCTCCTCAAGGAATATGGT
>NC_051415.1:761175-761573 GCF_015228065.2 Penaeus monodon
GAGTTACCTGTAGGTAATATTTTATTCGGCATTAAACATCTTCGTCTGCGGAAGGGCCGTGCTGGGACGTGCGCAAGGGGAGCGAGGCGGAGCGATGGAGCTTCTGCAGGAGGTTCGGGGGATATGGAGGTTTATGCGAGTGTGATCGACCAGCCCCTCTGCACTACCCAACGCTAGAGGTTTGTATCGCTATCTTGCCTTAAAACTGGCTAATTCTTTATGAATATTAATCGGGACTATTACAAAGAAATTGTTCAAAAAATTAAAACATTATATCGCAGCGCATTTAAGAAATACTCATGTCCTTTAGCTGGCTGACAGTGCGATCGACGATGTCCCTCTTGGCATTATCGCCAGCACCAGACCGCAGGCTCTGTACAGGTATGGCCGCTTACTTC
>NC_051415.1:763830-764432 GCF_015228065.2 Penaeus monodon
AATTTGTTTAAAATACACAATACCCATATCCAAAAGGATATGAAACCATGGTGAACAGTTTATGTATACACCTTATACGCAATTTTTTTTTTTTATTCCAATCTTATATAAAATTCGATGTTCTTTAGATGTCTCCTGGGCAGTGCTAAGACAACCAGGAGGTTCACTGGATCGAATTTTGTAGTCTGGATGGAAACAACGAGGGAAACAATAGCCTTGCTGGATCTGCTACGGGTAAAGCTACTTTGATATATAGCTTAAAAGTTTATAACAAAACACAGACACAAATTCTTAACACAAAAATGAAAAGGGAACATTACCAAAACTAAGAACGGAATATATAGCTATAAAATTTTAATTACAATAAAGAACAAACGTAAAAAGTTACTGAATCTTTATATGTATCTCTAGGTGCGATTTCATAACGCATAACATGACAGGTCGCAGATTTCCTGGCGCAGGAGCGCGCATCTCGGCGCATTTCCGCTTCGCGCTGCATACACTCTTCACAACGTTTCCTCGCGCAAGCAAAGCCATTATTCTGGAGGAAGACCTGCTTGTGGCGCCAGACTTCCTCAGGTGTGTCTTTCTACATAGACTCT
>NC_051415.1:765399-765551 GCF_015228065.2 Penaeus monodon
GGACGCGGACCCAACGCTTTTCTGCGTGAGCGCATGGAACGACCTGGGAGCGCTCCACACGGCCAGACATCCCGACCGGTTGTATCGGGTTGAAACCCATGCCGGCTACGGGTGGATGATCACTCGGAGGATGCTCGAAGAAATATACCCAC
>NC_051415.1:765878-766170 GCF_015228065.2 Penaeus monodon
CTCCCATGCTAACGCCTAACGGCGCCGCCACGTCGCAGGAGCACGACTGGGACGTCTGGCTGCGCAGCACCGAGATGCGCGCGGGACGGGAGTGCGTGGTGCCCGACGTTTCCCGCACCTTCCACAATGGGGTGGCGGGAGCGCACGTCAACGGCATCCTGACACAGTCGCAGTTCGCAGGCCACGGCGTCACCGCCGACGCTAACATCCGCCTGAAAGACGTCGAGAAGTAAGTGGCAGGAATTGCTCGTGCGTTGAATTGAATACTTGTTAGGTAATTAGACAATTCGCT
>NC_051415.1:767152-767257 GCF_015228065.2 Penaeus monodon
TAGGGTATATGAGTATATGATACTTATCCCATATGAATTACCCCTTGCCTCCTACATGGTGGGAACACATATATTCCCAGAATTTATATAGATGTACTCATAAAA
>NC_051415.1:767896-768326 GCF_015228065.2 Penaeus monodon
GCGTGACATATTTCATTCACCTACGAATTATGAAAGTCATGGAATTGCCATACACTTTACCGTCTCTACTTCTCTAGCCCCTACGTCATCACACACTTGGCAGAATAAACTCTAAAAATGCGTGCATATATAATGTGTATTATCTTTTTTTCAGACAGAAGCATCTCTCAACATGGGCAACATTATTCGGAAGTTACTCTTCTCCCTGGGCAGCACGAAGGTTCACATGGTGCCCTTTCGGGACTACATGGTGTGGGTTGCGACTGTCCGTGGGCGAACATGGGCGGAGGCCATCATCGACGATACACCCGGCGAGGACGGCTACTACGGCGCTCCCGTCATGGTGGACGTGGCCATCCCACTCAGCTCCCTCGGTAAGAAACTCGCTTTGCCTCCTCGTATTTTCTTCTCCCTCCTCAAGGAATATGGT
>NC_051415.1:768398-768795 GCF_015228065.2 Penaeus monodon
GAGTTACCTGTAGGTAATATTTTATTCGCCATTAACATCTTTGTCTGCGGAAGGGCCGTGCTGGGACGTGCGCAAGGGGAGCGAGGCGGAGCGATGGAGCTTCTGCAGGAGGTTCGGGGGATATGGAGGTTTATGCGAGTGTGATCGACCAGCCCCTCTGCACTACCCAACGCTAGAGGTTTGTATCGCTATCTTGCCTTAAAACTGGCTAATTCTTTATGAATATTAATCGGGACTATTACAAAGAAATTGTTCAAAAAATTAAAACATTATATCGCAGCGCATTTAAGAAATACTCATGTCCTTTAGCTGGCTGACAGTGCGATCGACGATGTCCCTCTTGGCATTATCGCCAGCACCAGACCGCAGGCTCTGTACAGGTATGGCCGCTTACTTC
>NC_051415.1:770937-771535 GCF_015228065.2 Penaeus monodon
AATTTGTTAAGATAGACAATACCCATATCCAAAAGGATATGAAACCATGGTTGAACAGTTTCATGTATACACCTTATACGCAATTTTTTTTATTATTCCAATATTATATAAAATTCTGATGTTCTTTAGATGTCTCCTGACAGTGCTAAGACAACCAGGAGGTTCACTGGATCGAATTCTTGTAGTTCTGGATGGAAACAACGAGGAAACAATAGCCTTGCTGGATCTGCTACGGGTAAAAGCTACTTTGATATATAGCTTAAAAGTGATAACAAACACAGACACAATTATCTTAACACAAAAATGAAAAGGAACATTACCAAACTAGGAACGGAATATATAGCTATAAAATTTTAATTACAATAAAGAACAAACGTAAAAGTTACTGAATCTTATATGTATCTCTAGGTGCGATACATAACGCATAACATGACAGGTCGCAGATTTCCTGGCGCAGGAGCGCGCATCTCGGCGCATTTCCGCTTCGCGTTGCATACACTCTTCACAACGTTTCCTCGCGCAAGCAAAGCCATTATTCTGGAGGAAGACCTGCTTGTGGCGCCAGACTTCCTCAGGTGTGTCTTTCTACATAGACTCT
>NC_051415.1:772488-772613 GCF_015228065.2 Penaeus monodon
GAGCGCATGGAACGACCTGTGAGCGCTCCACACGGCCAGACATCCCGACCTTTTTTATCGGGTTTGAAAACCATTCCTGCTACGGGTTTATGATCACTCTGAGTATGCTCGAAGAAATATACCCA
>NC_051415.1:772991-773228 GCF_015228065.2 Penaeus monodon
GGAGCACGACTGGACGTCTGGCTGCGCAGCACCGAGATGCGCGCGGGACGGGAGTGCGTGGTGCCCGACGTTTCCCGCACCTTCCACAATGGGGTGGCGGGAGCGCACGTCAACGGCATCCTGACACAGTCGCAGTTCGCAGGCCACGGCGTCACCGCCGACGCTAACATCCGCCTGAAAGACGTCGAGAAGTAAGTGGCAGGAATTGCTCGTGCGTTGAATTGAATACTTGTTAGG
>NC_051415.1:777995-778948 GCF_015228065.2 Penaeus monodon
GGTTATTTTGTCATTTGCAGATGATATTTTCATCATGTTCCCTCTCCCTTATTGCTGTTTTTCTCATAAGTAAGTACTTCTTGGGATTTTTTTTTCGATAGACACATTAGTATTGAACTCAGTCTTCTACAACCATAGTGCTAGCAATACATTAGAAGTAGGAGTGGCAAATAGGCATATTAGATATCACAAATATTGTAAACAAGAATCAGTAATTACTACAGCAGGCTAGTAAATGAGATTTACGAAACTACGCTACGCTGATCATTCGATGACTTCTATTTTTTATGTTATGCACATCACAACATTTTTAGCATTTCTGCGGTAAAGTTGTTCATATTCTGTATCATCCTAAAATCTTAACAGGCATTTTTTGCCTATCATCGGTATCCAGTTTCTATTCCACACCATGTGGAAATATTCTTTGATGTGAGATGATATAATCTGACTTCTTGGACCTAGTTTGAAATACTCTTCCCTTTCTTCAAGTTACCCCGAAGCTTCCCGCCAACGCTCAGGAAGCAAGCAATCGCCTAGGGGCCGGCACGCAACAGACGTCGGCAGCCGCACTCGTCGACGGGATGGGCGATCATCAATATGAAGAATACCCAAAAGTCGTGCACATCACTGTCCTATCGAGTCGTAGACACGTTGCCATAACTGTTGATGGTCTTGAGGTAGCACAATATATATATGTATTACACTATATGCACAATGACAAAGGGAAAATAAGGGGCAAAGGTCTTTTTAATGCTTTTATTTATTATTCATACCATTTCCTGCACCAAATCGAGGTTATTTTAATGTTTTGAAATGTTCAAAACTCTAGGAACGAAATGGCAGATGATCTAACGTGTACTTTTCTTTTTATTTCGTACAGTAAGGCTGACTAAACAGATGAAACTTATTAGAATAATGCACAGAATATTGCCCTTTATAAACCCACTTCCGCC
>NC_051415.1:779818-780166 GCF_015228065.2 Penaeus monodon
GCCAGGTAAAGTTACTGACACACACTTAACTGTTAATTGATTTCAAACATATTATAAAAGTGAAAACCAGAATAACCGTATATACTTGATTGTTCTACATTCTTATTCTGTCGAATTTGCTCCAAAGTGAGTTACTGCATGGTTTTATTTACGAAAATAGGCTTATAACCATACATTACGACTTCTAACAATGCCTTTCCTTTAACCAGATCGTGAACGTATCCAGCCATAAAGCTGAAGACGAAACCAAAGGTTCAGGTTTATATTTCGTACTTCTCGACCAGTATGATGGCCATGTGATCATGTCAAGGTAGGCCTATACGTATTACATTTACACTTATAATGTAC
>NC_051415.1:787237-787664 GCF_015228065.2 Penaeus monodon
AAATTGAGGCAAAGTCGGTCGTTGAGAACATTATACTAGGGTTTTTAAATGAATCGTAACGATATCCTTTTTCAGTCAATTATAACTGTCAGAGATCTTTTGTGGGGTATCACTTTTCCTAATTTTATCTCATGTTTGGATATTTGGGGGTATTTAGTCTTTATCAACTACTTTCTCGATCAAGACGGAATGCTTCAAAGGCAAAAATTCATTTGCTATTTAAAAATACGGAATCTATAACCTTCGAATTATAACGTTATCATTCCCAGGGTTTTTGATCTCCATTTAAATTTTTGGAAACAATCTTCAAGTTCCTCCAGTCCCTTTCGGCGCTCGCCAGCGGCAGGATTTTTGATTTTTGCATGAAGGTAAGTCCTTCATGTTTCTTTGTATCTTGTCATTAAAGTTAACCTTTTTCTTGTATCTG
>NC_051415.1:788793-789222 GCF_015228065.2 Penaeus monodon
GTTAACTTTAATGACAAGATACAAAGTACATAAAGGGGACTTACCTTCAGGGCAAAAATCAAAATCCTGCCGCGGGGCGAGCGCCGTAAGGACTGGAGGAACTTGAAGATTGTTTCCAAAATTATGGAGATCAAAAAGCCTGAGAATGATAACGTTATAATTCGAAGTTTATAAATTCCGTATGTTTAATAGCAAATGAAGTTTGAGAAAAAGCCTTTGAAGCATTCCGTCATGATCGAGAAAGTAGTTGATAAAGACACAAATAGCCCAAGATATCCAAACAGTGAGATAAAATTAGAGACAAGTGATATCCACAAAAGATCTCTGACAGTTATAATTGACTGAAAAAGGATATCGTTACAGATTCAGTAAAACCGTAGTATAATGTTCTCAACGACCGACTTTGCCTCAATTTGTAGAAAGGGGGAG
>NC_051415.1:801377-801543 GCF_015228065.2 Penaeus monodon
CACACACATATATAATATACACCACATGATGAATATCTCCACACATGACAGACAACACAATATGTGATGAGTTAGTTTCATATTTCTCAGAGTTGGTAGAGCAATATTTACATAAAATCATAATATACAATCATATACTGTTGTTCCTGTACACTTCTCTCAGCAG
>NC_051415.1:822921-822998 GCF_015228065.2 Penaeus monodon
TTTTTCATGATAAATTACTGTCTCCAACCCCTTTTTATTTTTTTAAATCATAATGGAAATCAACGGGTCCATCTTGT
>NC_051415.1:823072-823664 GCF_015228065.2 Penaeus monodon
TTTTATGCACTCACACATATGCATTCATATGTGCGTCTGTGTGTAATTTTCATGATAAATTTACCTTTTATTCTTTAATCATTATGAAAATCAACGGTGTCTTCTTTTTTATTTCAACATGTGGAATAAGGAATATGAAAAAAAATATTTAGGAACACTTTCCTTTATTAACTTAATAAGATCCATATGATTACCTATATCCTTTCTTCTCCTTCAATTATGAATTAATGATCACGAGAATAATACAGTAATAACATGATCACAATAGGATAAGAATCACACCTTATATATTCCATTTTGGGAAGCCTTTTTCCTAATTAGAGATGTTATGCGTTATGGATTTTAAGTGAATCTAATTTTTTAAAACCCGGTTGGTTATGGTTTTATATCTTTTGATATTAACTGGATTTAGGTTTCACTTCAACCAAATGTATCCACGCTTAAAAGAAGTAGGGATGGAAAATTTCTTGGACAATGCCCGGGATAAACTTTGATTTTTGACCATCACGACTTTCCAAACCGTTGGGGGAGGTAGGGACCCTTTCTCAATATTTCAGTAACATCAGTGTAATCCTCAGGGTTTTAAATTTTA
>NC_051415.1:824516-824931 GCF_015228065.2 Penaeus monodon
GGAGGTCGAAATAAGAAGTAGGTTCTGTTAGCCTGCTGTTTATTGGGCATCTGTACATCTCCTGAGAGCAGGAGAGGGAAACAGTTGGCCTTTTCTTCTCTCCTGCTTGCGGGACCACTGAAGGGAGGTAGCAGACAAACTCGGGGGCTTGCCAATTAGGCTCTGTAATTATTGTCACCTGGGGTGTATCTGTTTACTTTTTAAAAGTAGAAATGGTTGTACAGAGGCATAGGTAAACATGACACACATTTCATATATCTACACCTCCCCCCCCCTTTGCACTTGTAGCAGTGTCTCAAGTGGCATATTTTCTTAGCTTTTCTGATCTGCGTAGGGCATGGAGGGTATCTCTACTTCTGTGGACGTTTTGTCCAGCAAGGGACCACAGGGATGTGGGAGAGTGGGTCAATACGGG
>NC_051415.1:825952-826184 GCF_015228065.2 Penaeus monodon
AATAGTGAGGAGTGGAACGCATACCGATGTCAAGGGAATCCTGATGTGACACAGTTGAGCAGGAGTATATAGTCCGGGTCATTTCGGGCGGCGTTTCGAAGGTCTTGACTGTTCCGATCGGCGTCTTTATGCGTTGACTCCGGGCTTCCTGGATGACGACGGCGTTGACAATGCGCCTCAGGTGTGTGGCAGATTCAGTAGACAAAATCTCATCTTCGGAGGCAAGCTGGTC
>NC_051415.1:827457-828341 GCF_015228065.2 Penaeus monodon
GGAGCTGCTGGAGCAACGGTGGCAGATTTTGGTAGCTGAGTGCAACGGTTGACGTGGTGAATGTGTTGAATAATGGGCTTTTTACAGTGGACGTAGGAGAGAAGAGGTCGTCGGGATATCCTTGTGGACTTATACTGTGGCCTTGCAAGATTGCCTGCCAAGCCTCAAAGTTGCAATGAAATATCCAAGGGCAGGTGACATCTCTGACCCATCAGCTGTAAGGGTAGCAGAGGTGGTTATCTTTCAGAGGCTGCTCTTCGGTATGTTGAGGGAGGCGAGATGTTGTTCTCTAATCACAGCAATGTCCGCACCTGTGTCTGGTAACATGTGCAACTGAAAGGACTTGTTATAGTGAGTGAACTGAATGCAGATGGACTAGTAGAACCAGTGGAAAGCATGACATTAGCGCATGACGGCAGGCATTGGCTGTACAGTTGTGGGTCGACGATGGTGCGGATAAGGTCTGAGCGGAGCACTTGTCATAATGACCTAGCTTCTTACAGTGCTACATGAGCAGCTTTAGCAGGGCATTTCTCTCTCCTGGCCCAATGACCCTTACGCCCACAATTACGGTAAGTAGAATCACATGCCGGGCAGTCAGAGGGGCCTGTACACAGCCAATGAGGGGTTAGGGTCACCTGAAGACTGCTGAGTGGAGCTTCCAGTTCTGCCTGAGGTTATGGTCTCTTATTTTCTCTAACCGTGACTGCTTCTTATAAGAGGAAACGCACACATCTGGGTAGGGAGGCGTGATGGCTGATGCGTGGTCCGGGTGGCTTTAGATCTGCAGCAAATGTGACATCCTGTAAAGAAGCTGGAGTTGAGGGCATTAACTTTTGACAAGTTCCTCTGCCGGACACCATAAGGATACCATTTTTTTAAAA
>NC_051415.1:828885-829148 GCF_015228065.2 Penaeus monodon
ATGTAATTTAATTGCCCCGCAGTTACTTTAACCAGACAGCGTGGCTGTTGGACGCGGACCCAACGCTTTTCTGCGTGAGCGCCTGGAACGACCTGGGAGCGCTCCACACGGCCAGACACCCCGACCGGTTGTATCGGGTTGAAACCCATGCCGGCTACGGGTGGATGATCACTCGGAGGATGCTCGAAGAAATATACCCACAATGGAAGAAAGCGGACAAGGTAAATTCCATAAATGAAATTAAATAGGCTTACATGCGCGCG
>NC_051415.1:829334-829632 GCF_015228065.2 Penaeus monodon
AGTACATACGTACACATACTGCATCTCCCATGCTAACGCCTAACGGCGCCGCCACGTCGCAGGAGCACGACTGGGACGTCTGGCTGCGCAGCACCGAGATGCGCGCGGGACGGGAGTGCGTGGTGCCCGACGTTTCCCGCACCTTCCACAATGGGGTGGCGGGAGCGCACGTCAACGGCATCCTGACGCAGTCGCAGTTCGCAGCCACGGCGTCACCGCCGACGCTAACATCCGCCTGAAAGACGTCGAGAAGTAAGTGGCAGGAATTGCTCGTGCGTTGAATTGAATACTTGTTAGG
>NC_051415.1:838751-838843 GCF_015228065.2 Penaeus monodon
CCTCCCTGACGGGGGGACACGTGAATCAGGAGGGGGAAACCTTTGAATGCTGCCATGTCTACCGAAGGCACTTAAACCATTTAAATATTTAA
>NC_051415.1:838880-839327 GCF_015228065.2 Penaeus monodon
CCCTTCGGGTTTGAAAGTGCTTGAATTTAAAGAATACTTATATGGCATATTAGAAATACAACGTATACTTCCTTATACACACGTACCCTTGCAGCAGAGGTATCTGCCTGGGAAATTTCAGGGTAGGGGGACCTATTTTCGTTTTTTTTTTACTGCTACTGTATATTTGTTTCAGATTGCATTACCAAATTTGATGAATATGTTCACATTATGTTAAAACGATAAAAAGGTATGAACCATAATTAATAACTTCAGAGCGTAACAAATTATCTACGCTTTCCTGCATGCCTCTTTTGAAAAAAATGCAAAAAAAGTTTGCAAAAAATAATCGACATCTTTGACTTACGCTTTGACTTTTAGTATTAAGTTTTTTTTGATTTCGTCATACATGTATTCCCCCATGTAGATACTTTTTAAATTTCTTACGCTGTGAAGTTTTCATTCTCG
>NC_051415.1:841794-842031 GCF_015228065.2 Penaeus monodon
TATTATTGGTTGACTGATTGCTTGCTAATGTCGAATCAAGAAACTACAAAACCCGGGGAACATGGTTATGAAAGTATACTATTTTTTCTTTGGGGCGTTTTTGGTATGTGCTTGCTATGTCTCCATTTTACTTTTTGAAATAAATATCTCAATACAGCGCTTCTCAACACGGGGGAACTGAGATAGATAAAAATAAACCTCAGCAATGCAAAAAAATTTAAAACTCGACAAACGTAT
>NC_051415.1:842060-843247 GCF_015228065.2 Penaeus monodon
TTTAATACGTGATGTAGCAAATAATTTAAACTTTTTCAACTATATTATATATCAGAGGATTACAATATAATTTTTAAAATAAATCTAAGTATTTTGCTGAACGAAATTTTAATGTAAATTAAAATTTCAGTTTTATAGTTTTTTTAAAAATTTTTATTTGTAAGTTTTTTTTTATTTAAAAAAAGAAAAAGGAGTTTATCTACGATCTGAAAAATTTAAAACTGTTTTTGTGGCCGGTCGTTATCTTTATTCCCCTGGGAAAACAATGAACACTGGAACCTGGGGAAGATTTCCAGTGTAGTATCTCGCCAGTCCTGTCTGATGCCAGTTTAAAAGAAACTTTTTAGTTCTTAATATGATATTTGCAGCGGGATTCTGTGATCTTCTCTGTCTCCTTTTCAGTGCCTCGGGTTTGGCTTTGGACCTCGCTGCATCACAAGGCCTCTTCGTCTCTCGTACAGAAAAAGAATTTTTTATTATATTCCCCCCTTGGACTATGGTATGCCAAAAGTTTCCTTTATTAAATGGCAAAAAAATCAAATAATGAATTAAGATGAATCTCCTGAATGGCAAAAATTTCATAAATTCATGTTGTAGAAGAAAACTTTAAATCTTTTAAACTTATGGGGGGTACATTTCAGTGAAGAAAAAAAGCTTACTTACATACTTTTTGATTATTAGATGGCTGAGAAAAAGTATATGCACCATTTACCTGAAGCCTGGTGGAACATGTCATCAGGAAGCGGACGAGAAGAAAAAAACCTAATTATGGAAATCTGGAAAATGCCTGGGGTTTCCGGCGTCCCGAGCGGGAGGGGTTTTTTTTTCCCCTTTCCTTCGCTGGCGGAGCCGCCGGGCTGCTTGGGATGAATGACACCCACGAACGGATCGGATAAAAAGCTATTTCCCTCATTTTTGTATCCCTTATTTCTGGTTTTTCGCTTTTCGTTTCTCGATATATCAAAAAAATACGGGTATTTTTTTTATTTATGAGCATTTGAAAAAATAAAAAAATTTTTGGGGTTGTAAAATCATTAAAACAAAAACTCTCTTTGATAATTGCAATTTTTTCTAAATGAGTAAAAAGTAATTAAAAGTGTCGACTACTTAAATTGGGTTATGAAAATAAAATTAACCTGGTGTATCGAAACTACCTTTTTTTTTTTACTTTTCCACTTTCAATCATC
>NC_051415.1:843282-843404 GCF_015228065.2 Penaeus monodon
GGTTTCCAATCAAAATTTTCTAAAATTAATGTTTTTGCTATCACACACACAACACAAAAACCACAACCACACACGCACCACGCACACCCCGCACCACCACACCACACCACCACCCCACGCAA
>NC_051415.1:843543-843608 GCF_015228065.2 Penaeus monodon
CACGCACGCACCACGCCGACGACGCCCCAAAACCCCCAACACCAAAACCCCACAAAAACCCCATG
>NC_051415.1:845576-845832 GCF_015228065.2 Penaeus monodon
ACATATACCAAATTTTTATCATAATTTAATATATTATATTATATAACAACTACTTATTGATAATTAATTATTATTATATTTTATAATATATTATATATATTATAATATATATATAATTGGGAAAAATATATATATATAATTTATTATATTAATATATTATATTAAAAGTAAATAAATAATATTCAATTACAAAATGTTTGTTATTTTTTTTAAATATAAAATTAAATAAATATATATAAATATATAAAAATATATA
>NC_051415.1:845871-846372 GCF_015228065.2 Penaeus monodon
TTAAAAATTTGTGGATGTATGGTAAAATCTTCCTTTTTTGGGGTTTTCGGGTTTTATTTTGGTCTTCGTCTCGTGGAAATTCAGGTAAATAATACAACTGGCGTGAAAACCTGGTTCGGACCTTCCCCCCGGGTTGTTTGAATGTTGCCGGGGCCTTGGTAAATTTGCCCAAAGCTTGTTTCATTATTTCCCCCGATTATCTTTCAAATTTTTCTTTTGTTTTTTTTTGTCCTTTTGGATTAATCGCTTCTTCCCGGGGTAGTGCCAGTTCATTCTGCCCAAGGCTTGGGGTCTGGGGAACTACCTCGTTTTTGAAACTTTTAAACGGGGTTCCCAAAAATCTGTCGCCGTATGTTCCCCCTTTTTTTTGGGGGCCCTTTTTCTTTTCAATTTTTTGGGGGGGGTTTAGCGGGAAGCCCAAATTTTTTGGGGTTTAAAAATTTTTTGGGGGGTTTTTCAATTTTTTTTTAAAGGGGGAATTAAGTTTCAAAAAAATTAAAC
>NC_051415.1:847045-847204 GCF_015228065.2 Penaeus monodon
TTTACATTTATATTTACAAAATGTTAGGGGAAGGACAATAAAAAAAGGGGGGGGGAGCAAAAACCCCTTTTTGGGTTTTTTTTATTACTTTCATATCAAAACTGTTTACGAAAGCATTTCAAAAAACCCAAAATTTAAAATAATAATTGAATGTATTTT
>NC_051415.1:849719-849791 GCF_015228065.2 Penaeus monodon
TTTCATGATAAATTACTGTCTCCAACACCTTTTATTCTTAATCATAATGTGAATCAACGGGTGTCCATCTGT
>NC_051415.1:849889-850493 GCF_015228065.2 Penaeus monodon
GCACACCCCACATATGCTTTGATATGTGCGTCTGTGTGTATATTTTCATGAAAAATTTACTGCCCCTACTTTTATTTTTAATCATTATGAAAATCAACGGGTGTCATCTTGTTTTTCCCAACATGTGGAATAAGGAATATAAAAAAAAATACTTAGGAACATTTTCCTTTATTAATTTTAATAAGATCATATGAACTTACTCTATATCCTCTCTTCTCCTTCTAATATGAATTAATGATCACGAGAAACATGCAGTAATAACATGATCACAATAGGATAAGAAATCTACACCCTTATATGATTCCATTTTGGTAAGCCAGTTTTCCCTTTCATTTTGAGATGTTATGCGTTTTAAAGGGTATTTAAGTGAATCTAATTTTTTAAAAGCCGGTTTGGTTTATTGGTTTTATATCTTTTTATATTAACTGGATTTTAATGTTTCACTTCAACCGTATCCACGCTTAAAAGAAGTACGGATGGAAATTTCTGTGGACAATGACCGGATAAAAAATTAATTTCTGCTACCATCACGACTTTCCAAACCTGTGTGGGAGTCGGGACCCTTCTCAATTACTCAGTAACATCAGTGTAATCCTCAGGTTTT
>NC_051415.1:851254-852341 GCF_015228065.2 Penaeus monodon
TTTAAATTAATATATTATATTTTTAAAAATATTTGTTTTGTCCTCGTATTTCTGTAGATTGGGGAGGTCAAAAATAAAGTGGGTTCTTTAGCCTGCTGTTATTGGGCATTTTTTTACATCTCTGAGAGCGGGAGGGTAAAAAGGGGCCCTGTCTTTCTCCAGTTGCGGGACCACTAAAGGGGGAAGCGACAAACTGGGGGGGTTTCCCAATTGGGCCCTTCGTAATTATTGTCACCTGGGTTGTATCTTTTTTACTTTTCAAGTAAAGGTTGTACAAGGCATAGGTAAACAACACACATTTCAATATCTACACCCCCTCCCCCCTTTGCATTGTGCAGTTTTAAAGGGGCATATTTTTTTTAGTTTTCTATTGCGAGGGCTGGGAGGGTATCTTACTTCGGGGGATTTTTTTGTCCATGAAAGGGGACCACAGGGATTGGGAGGGGGGTAATATGGGATCTGGGGGGGGGCCCCAAAAAAAAAGACGATACGCCCCACACCCGGCCACTTGGGTTTTGCACCTCGTAACCCCTGTTACGGCCGCACCCCAGGGGAAACCCCAACCTTTTTTCACGGTGGGTGTTCTGTGTTTTTTTGGGGGACATATCCCACACTAAAATTTGGGGAAGTGGGCGTGGTGCTTATTACGGCTTTTCACGGGCCCCAGAAAGGGACCCTCGGCGTCGTAATCTTATGTACTTCCTACCTTTCCGGGGGGAAGGATGCAGGGGGGGCAGGGACAAACGTAGGAGGGGGGGCCATATAGCACCGGCGGTGACCCTTTCCCTGGCAGTGGGCTTTCCGTACCCCCAGCAGGGGCCCGGTCGAAATTTTTGGGTCTAGTTACCTGAGGGGGCTGTCTTCAGAATCATATTGGCAGACTTTACAGGGCCCCTTTGACTGGGGGAATATGGTGCTGATATCAATGGTGGACAGCCCCGTTTTTGAAAGGGTTTGGGAAACCCAAATTGGAAAACTAGGCCCCATCTTCAGAGGCGGACGGGGGAAAACCCCAAATTTTCGGATTACACAAAACCCTCAAGGGCCTGGACATAGAATTTTCGGTCCCCCAGGGGAAAATTTTTGG
>NC_051415.1:852613-852942 GCF_015228065.2 Penaeus monodon
AAGGGCTTTGGGGGACAAACTTGCACTGGTTGTAAAGGACTGATTCTCCATCTGCATAGATGCTGTTGCGTAGTTTCCAGTATGGAAATAGTGAGGAGTGGAACGCATACCGATGTCAAGGGAATCCTGATGTGACACAGTTGAGCAGGAGTATATAGTCCGGGTCATTTCGGGCGGCGTTTCGAAGGTCTTGACTGTTCCGATCGGCGTCTTGATGCGTTGAACTCCTGGGCTTCCTCGTTGACGACGGCGTTGACAATGCGCCTCAGGTGTAGTGGCAGATTCAGTAGACAAAATCTCATCTCGGAGGCAAGCTGGTCCACGGCGCA
>NC_051415.1:853444-853614 GCF_015228065.2 Penaeus monodon
TGGGAGCACTTGTTATGTTAGGCGAAAAGTGTGAAGGAGCGGAGTTCAGTGATGTTGGCAGGAGTAGGGAAGTCCTGTATAGCGATGACTCTACTCTCGTCAGGCCTGTAGATAATATGTTGTACCCGCAGAAGTGAACTGAAGGCTCTGCCACATGGAATTTCTCACGG
>NC_051415.1:854174-854814 GCF_015228065.2 Penaeus monodon
TACTAAACTCCTTGAGGAAATTGTCCTTAGCAGCCACTAGAGAAACGGTGGCATAATTTGGTAGCTGAGTGCAATGGTTGACGGCTGAATGTGTTTTTAATGGGCTTTTTAAACTTTTGAGGAATGATAGCCAAGAGTGACTGCCAGTGACTGTAGGAGAGAAGAGGTGTCGGGATATCCTTGTGGACTTATACTGTGGCCTTGCAAGATTGCCTGCCAAGCCTCAAAGTTGCAATGAATATCCAAGGGCAGGTGACATCTCTGGACCCATCAGCTGTAAGGGTAGCAGAGGTGGTTTATCTTTCAGAGGTTGCTCTTCGGTATGCTGAGGGAGGCGAGATGTTGTTCTCTAATCACAGCAATGTCCGCACCTGTTTCTGGTACATGTGCAACTGAAAGACTTGTTATAGTGAGTGAACTGGAATCAGATGGACTAGTAGAACCAGTGGAAAGCATGACATTAGCCGCATGACGGCAGGCATTGGCTGTACAGTTGTGTGGGCTCGACAATGGTGCGGCATAAGGTCTGGAGCGGCAGCACTTGTCATAATGACCTAGCTTCTTACAGTGCCTACACTGAGCAGCTTTAGCAGGGCATTTCTCTCTCCTGGCCCAATGACCCTTAGCCCACAATTACGGT
>NC_051415.1:855315-855899 GCF_015228065.2 Penaeus monodon
GTAGGTTCTTTAGCCTGCTGTTTTATTGGGCATTCCTTTCTGGGTTGTTCTTTAACATCTCATGAGAGCAGGGAGAGGGTAAAACAGTGGCCTGTCTTCTCTCCAGTTGCGGGAACACTGAAGCGGGAGGTAGCAGACAAACTCGGGGGGTGCCAATAGGCGCTCTGTAATTATTGTCACCTCGGTTGTATTCTGTTTTACATTTCAAGTAGAAAGGTTGTACAGAGGCATAGAGGTATAAACATGACACACAATTCAGATATCTACACCCCCTCCCCCTTTGCACTTGTAGCAGTGTACACGTGCATATTTTCTTAGATTTTCTGATCTGCGAGGGCATAGGAGGGTATCTTACTTCGGTGGATGTTTTTGTCCATGCAAGGGACCACAGGGATTGGGAGAGGGTAAATACCTGGGATCTGGGATGGGTCGCAAGAAAAACGACGATTACGCCACCACACCCGGCCACTTGGGTTGTTGCACCTCGTAATCCCTGTTACGGCCGCAGCCCAGGGCGAACCCAACCTGTTTCAGGCGGTGGGTGTTCTGTGTCTGGAATGTGGGACATAGTCTGCCGACACTCA
>NC_051415.1:856686-857042 GCF_015228065.2 Penaeus monodon
TTCTTACGAAGGGCTCTGGGGGAAAACTTGGAAGGGTGTAAAGGACTGATTCTCCTCTGCATTTAGATGCTGTGCGTAGTTTCCAGTATGGATAGAGTGAGAGTGGAAACGCATACCGATGTCAAGGGAATCCTGGATGTGGACACAGGTGAGCAGGAGTTAATATGTCCAGTCATTCCGGGCGGCGTTTCGAAGGTCTTGATGTTCCGATCGGCGTCTGTGCGTTGAACTCCTGGGCTTCCTCGGTTTTGGACGACGGCGTTGACAATGCGCTCAGGTGTATGGCTGTTATGCAGATTCAGTAGACAAAATCTCATCTGCGGAGGACAAGCTGGTCCACTTGGCGCACGTGATAG
>NC_051415.1:857409-857738 GCF_015228065.2 Penaeus monodon
CACTGGTGAGGGAGGGTCAAAATGTTGCCAAGGACGGAGGCTTAATTAAGCAAGTTTTTGAACTTGAAGAAGGCCGTCTCATGATCCGAGGGTCCAGCAAAAGAGTGTTTTGGGCTGAACCAAGGACGCAGGGGCTGGGCGCACTGTTATGTTATGGCAAAAAGTGTGAAGGAGCGGAGTTCAGTGATGTTAAGCAGGAGTGGAAAGTCCTGTATAGCGAGACTCTACTCTGTCAGGCCTTTAGATAATATGTTGTACCGCAGAAGTGAACTGAAGGCTCTGCCACAGGAATGTCTCATGGCTCTAGGAACTTGATACAAGTTTCAATG
>NC_051415.1:858117-861019 GCF_015228065.2 Penaeus monodon
GAGATCGTCCTTGACCTGCTGCTGGGAAAGCAAGAGGATCGGCGGGGGGGTATTACAGCAAAAGGGACAGCGCCTTCCTTCCAGGTGGATCGCATAGCAAGACCGACATACCTTGATGGGGGCGTTCGGGGAGGTCCTTCCTTTGGACACCAGGACGTCACTTTAAATTCCTTGAGGAAATAATCCTGCAGCTGCTGGAGAAAACGGTGGCAGATTTTGTAGCTGAGTGCAATGGTTGACGTCTGATGTGGTTTTTGAATGGGCTTTTTAAACTTTTGAGGAATGTAGCCAAGAGTGACTGCAGTGACTGTAGGAGAGAAGAGGTGTCGGATCTCCTTGTGGCACTTAATACTGGTGGCATTGCAAGATGGCCTGCCAAGCCTCAAAGTTGAATGAAAACAATGGGCAGGGACATCCTCTGACCCATCAGCTGTAAGGGTAGCAGAGGTGGTTCTTATCCTTCAGAGTTTGCTCTTCGGTATGCTGAGGGAGGCGAGATGTTGTTCTCTAAATCACAGCAATGTTCCGCACCTTTTTCTCGTAACATTGTGCAACTGAAAGGGACTTGTTATAGTGGAGTTGAACTGAATTACGATGGACTAGTAGAACCAGTGGAAAGCAGACATTAGCCGCATGACGGCAGGCATGGGCTGTCAGTTGTGTGGGCTCGACCAATGGTTCGGCATAAGGTCTGGAGCGGCAGCCAGCACTTGTCATAATGACCTAGCTTCTTACAGTGCCTACACTGAGCAGCTTTAGCAGGGCATTTCTCTCTCCTGGCCCAATGACCCTTAGGGCCCACATTTACGGGTAAAGTAGAATCACATGGCCGGGCAGCAAGAGGGGCCATGTACACAGCCACATGAGGGTTAGGGTCACCTGAAGATGCTGATGACTTCCAGTTCTGCCTGAGGTTGAGGTCTCTTTATTTTTCTATAACAGTGACTGCTTCTTATAAATGGACACTGCAACATCTGGTAGGTGAGGCCGTAATGGCTGATGCTGTTGGTCTGGGTGCCTATAGGATTCTGCAGAAAATGGCGAAGCCTGTAAAGAAGCATTGGAATTGAGGGCAATTAACTTTTGAACAAGTTCTCGTCCGGACAACCATAAGGATTGGACCATTTTAACGGGTCTCAAGGTATGTAACAGAATGTGCCGGCATAAGGCCTCACATAAAACTGTCTGAGTCTCCCCTTCATCTGACGACAGAGAGTAGTGCTTGACGACAGAGAGCTTCATTACGTTGACCCTTGAAGAAGTCTTAAAAGGCGTCGAGAAACCGCTTCCACAGAGAGGATCGTATCCGGGAAATGCCCAAAATGTGATTTCAAAAATCCACTGGACCGCCAGGGAAATGAACATTACAGAGGTGGATAATTGGTTTCTTCCTGTGTAGAATTAGGGAGGCAACCATGGTGGAGAAATCCGGTGGCCAACGACGTCGGAATTCTGGAGGTGCTTCAACCTGGAGTACAGGAGGGCTGGGAGCCATAGGCTTCAATGGCAGTGAAAAATGCTGTGTGGGAAGACATCTGTGTGGCTGTCGATGTCGAAGATGTTGTAATAGCTCGTGTAGGGATGTAGAAGTTGGAAGATCCCATTGTGGATGTTGAATATGTTAGGTGTGGGTGTAGAAGCGGACGAAATCGTGAGCTGAGGTCTCAGACAGGCGTGGAAGGGCTAGGAAGCTGCGTGAAGGACTGGGGAGCTTGCTTGTGAGCAGCCAGGAGGGTGTGATTAAATGCTTGTAATGTGCAAAACTTGAAGAACGGCATTGAGAATCTCTTGTCACAAGGCCGTCTGTCCTCATCCGCCACAATCTTTTTCTTTCTCCTTCTCATCTTCGTCCTCTCGTCTTATTGCCTCAGATCTTGCCTCTGCGGTGAGCTCGACTCCTCGAAGTGACTCATTAGTGCATAGTTCAGCATTAGGAGGTGTTAAGGGTATAATTAGTGTGAGGAGTGGCACTGTAGGGGAATGATGCTTACAGTGTGTATGAGGCGCAGTCTGTTCGGGTAGCCTAAGTGCCCGCTGTGTGGGTTGCAGTAGGTGGTCTGTGGGCTGTAACTCTTTTTGTCCTGGGTAGACAGAATACTGCTGTGGGGTGTCTACGGGCTCCGAAAGAAGCTGAATCTGCATTATGCTCTCTTTTTGATGGAGTAGTTCCAAACGGCAATGGCGTGAGTTTTCAGGGTAAAATGTCTTTTCGGTGACAATCGTGCGGGAGTGTGTACGTGCGTGTGTTGGTCGTGACAGCGTCCCATTATATGGCTGCGTAGGCTAGCTGTGAGCTCATTATTAGCGGAGTTACCATCGAAGTCGGAGGAGGCGCTCGTGCTATGTATGGGGTAGGGATATAGGTACCCAAGTACTACAGAAACGCTGAGAGGCCCCGCACGAGGGTGAGCACAGCACACAAACAAAAACACGTTAAACACATTCAACCACAATGTAAGGGTTACACTACGCTAGAAGTAGTTTATAAGTAAATCAGTCACTTCACTGCACTTTCGAAAGTTTGAGGCATGTCAACAGTGGATCCGACCGCAAGGATCTCTGTAGAGTCGGTTAAAAGTTCTTGTTAGGGTAGGGTTAGTAATAACACGGCACCATGTTGTTCGTGCTCATGTATCTTCTGCTAGATATAGGAGGCGATAAAGAGGTAGGTTCTTTAGCCTGCTGTTTATTGAGGAATATGTATAGAGAAGCAGAGAGCGGTAACAGTGGGCTGTCTTTATCTCCAGTTGTGGGGACCACTGAAGAGAGGTAGCAGGCAAACTCGAGGGGTGCCAATTAGGTTCTCTAATATTGTCACCTCCGGTGTATCTTTTTACAGTTCAAGTAGAAATGGTTGTACAGAGGCACAGGTAAACATGAAACATATTTCAATATCACATAC
>NC_051415.1:861231-862034 GCF_015228065.2 Penaeus monodon
CTTTTATCTATAATCATCATGAGAATCAACGGGTGTCATCTACATTTTGTTTATTCATACTGAGGAATAAGGAATATAAGAAAAATATTAGGAACATTTTTTTCTTTTACTAACTTAATAAAATATATGGTTTATTCTCTACCCTCTCTTCTCCTTTCTAATTTTAATTAAGATCACGAGAATACATATAGTTAATAACACGATCACAATAGGATACGAAACCCACACCCCAATTTGATTCCATTTGGTAAGCCAGGTTTTCCGTTACATTTCAAGTGTTATGGTGTTATAGATATTTTAACGTGAATTTTAATTTGATCAATCCGTTTGCGTTTATTGGATAGATCTTTTTGATATTAACCTAGGATTTTAATTGTGTCACTTCAGTCAAATCGTATCCGCGGTTAAAAGACGTAGGGGGTGGAAAATTCTGTGCCAATGGACAGATATATAAAAACAATAATTTCTGCAGCCACCACGACTTTCCAAACTGTGTTGGGAGTTCGGACCCTTCTCAAGTACTTGAATAACATCAATTTAATCCTCAGTGTTTTATACATTACGTTCTGTAACCATCTTCACAACTTCATTTCGAGTAAAAACAGGGTGATTTTCTAATATCTAGCATTGTGCGTGAGAAGGGATTCGGGGACGATCAGAACGTTCCATCCCCATTAAAAATGAAACCAATTATAAGCAATCTTATGATTGTAAGTCTCAAATGATGTTTTAGTTTAGTCTAAGTTCGTTTAATAATTCTGCTATATCTATAAGAATCAATAAAGATAGATCTATAAATAAAT
>NC_051415.1:862288-862379 GCF_015228065.2 Penaeus monodon
CATCTGAGTGAAGTTTGCAATCCCACTTCTTGCAAAACTTTACAGCAACATACCAATACAATCATCATATTCAAAATCATAAATTGATCTT
>NC_051415.1:864478-865714 GCF_015228065.2 Penaeus monodon
CAAGGACATGTAAGTCGTTTTTCTCCTTGTATTAAAAAGTCAAAATTGGTCCCCATATTCAGGTGGACGCTCTGGATATGTTATTGGATATGCGTACATACCGCGGGATGGCAGGTCCCAACTCTAACTTCAGAATGCTGAGGTACTCACGGCTGAGTCGACTGAGAAGGGCGACGTGCGCAAATCTAAGACCTTACTACTGGAATGCCAGCGCTCTGCCACTGAACTATGCCACATCCTCCTTAACAATTCTTTGTGCATAGGTCCGGTAAAGGCAAAATTTAATTATATTTTTTAAAAATAAAATAATCATATCACATTTCAGAAACAGTGGACTATACAGACAGAAAGATAGAGACAAGAATACAAAGATAATGTAAAATATACATGACCTATCATGTGCACATATGAAGACTTACATGATGCATCAGCGCACACTCAAAAGTCAAAATCAAAAGCATAAACTACTGCAATCAAAGATACACTATCTAAATGTGCAAAGGATTATTTTTTAGATTTTATTTGGGATAACAGAATACAAATGTACAATATACTTGATAATTATACCCTATGAGTGCACTATACATAACTCCGTGGATAGATGTAACTAATACAAGTTGTGCTTGCATAGATGATTTTTTTCTGGAAGGAAACATTTACAATGATTGACAGCGAGCCGCTGGCTAGCAGTGCTTGTAACACAGTCGATATTCACTGCTGTCGTGGTACTTACTGTTTGTTTATATCTTAATTACTACGCAGCCCAGAGATATAGAACGAAGGTTAACAGATCTGGCATTTGACGGCACTGCTGCGATTGCTAACTTTATGCTAATTTTCACTGGAAAAATATAAATCTAAACAAATTTGTGGTAAGAACAGTCACAAAACTTTGCTGACAGCCATGATAAAACGAATATCAACGAATGAATATTTGAGGAGAGGAAATAAATGTTCCCTCCAACAGTGTTCTAACACTATTTCAACAATATGATTTTCGTTTGGGAAAGATTTAGCTCTCCACCACTGCGAGTTATCATGTCATTGCTGTCGTACATCCTGAGTGATGTGACAAAAACAAAAGACGCTGGATAGTAAGCATTTACATTCCCCTGATGTATGTCCTTTCAATACAATGACTTGTTTACAAATCACATTTTAACAGAAAACAATATGTACTTTCAAAAGAAATGAGCTAACGATAAATATCTGTTCGTGCATAACCGGCGATCTGGT
>NC_051415.1:865958-866832 GCF_015228065.2 Penaeus monodon
TATCTGAATAGTTACAACTATAGCTACAATACTGCAGTACGGAAAATAAGATGAAAATATATAACCCTGGTTATTGCAAATTATTTGGCTTTCTTCATTTTAATAACTCTTTATCACTCGAAGTTATTTTATGATTAAACAATGAAGACGTTATTATCATCAATAAAGACTAAATTTCCAAATGGAGATAGAAACTCTCCTATACGTTATGAACGCTTTACAGAGAGTATCCGAGAATCGTTGTATAAAAACGCAGGAAGCCACACAGCACATTCCCCAGGAGATGCACGCTCCTTCAGCGGTCTCACTTGTTTGTTTGATTTTTCTATTGCTTTTTCTAATTATGAAATTAATGTTTGAATAATCGTCAAAAGGTGTATAATGAATAACATCGAAAACATAAAAATGATACTAATAAATGATGATTAAAACAGTTATCAACAACAAAAACGAACACACCGTATTGTTTAAAAAATGAAAGGAAGAAGAGAGAATATAAAGTTAAGCTCTGATGAACATCGACATAATACTAGGACCCAGACGGACTCCTTGTAACAAAAAACGAGAGTTGGCATTGACAAGCATCGGGATCACTCAGAACCGCATCCGATATCGTTGGGTTTTGAATATCATTTGGATATTTATGCAACATGTAAGCACTTGTGAGCGTTTGACCTGTTTATCTTTCGCGAAGCCAAACTGGTTCGAGTCTTGCGCTGCGAACCTTCGGGAAGGCTCTGAAGGGGAAGGCGCACTGGGCCTTGCACACGTGGTCGTTTAGGATGGCTTCGGGGCTGTAGGACTGCGCCAGGTGGAAGCGTTAAACGATCTTCAGGCTCTGGCCACACAGGCTTGGGGAAGAAGCAGTCGACAA
>NC_051415.1:870307-870472 GCF_015228065.2 Penaeus monodon
AAGAAAATAGCATAGTGTATTTAAATGGAGCGTGTAAGAGGTATCCCCACCCTCCCCCTGGTGCAGGGCCCACATCACACACGGAAATGCTTCGCCGCCCGATGTCGAGTACTCTCCCCAACACGCAGACACGCGCTCCTTCCACAGCTTCCAGGTTGATGCCGG
>NC_051415.1:871013-872517 GCF_015228065.2 Penaeus monodon
GGTTTGACGGATGTCTGAACAAGAGGATGGTTCAATATTTACTTTTTTGATACGCGGGAAGAAATGAAGTTCAAATGACACTGACACGAAAAAGCTGTGCACCTTAACAGAAATACTTACAGAAGGGATCGGGGAGGTCGAATGCGATCGCTGTTCAGATTCCACAGAATCAAAATTGTCGCACAAGACCTTGGCGAGAGTCACTTTCCGGAGCTCCGTGAGCTGAGGGTCAGTGAAGCGCACGAGAGGATCAGCGTTTCGTACCAAAGCGATCGCACATGCGGAATTGCGGAACTGAATGCCAAGGATGCAGCCGAAGGTGGGTCCTACGAGGCCTCCGTGCAGGGGGCGTTTAAAACGAGACCTCCAGTGAATAGGTCGATGTCGTCCACGTGGCGTATTTTGCGCTTCAATCTCTCGATGACAGTGCGGCGATTTCGCGTCGCAGGTCGTCGAAATTCCTCGCCTTCGTGAGGTTGCAGAGTGCACGGTACTCGTTGTAGGGCTGTAGCCGTGGTCGCGACCGCGCTGGAAAGTTTTTAGCGCTGCGAGGTCAAGACCAGAGAACGGGAGCTTCCTGTCCTCGAACAGATGGTTCGTGACCTCATCCCGGGGAGGAACTGATCCAGTGTCTCCATGGATACCGTTGTGAGCCGCGGATGATTTCGTCGATCATGCCGGGCTGGTTTAAAAGGGCGGATTGAAGAAATGGTCGCTGAGTTTTGATGGGAGGGTCGCGCTTGGCGAAAATGCCGTCCATGCGCTCCAGCGACGGCTTTAGGAGCGAGTGGCCGAAGCGGAAGGCGATTCCGAACTCATTTAAGATCGTCGGGTTTGCAGTAGGGTCATATCCTGAAGAAGAAAAGCATAAAAGAATTTCCAAAGACACATTCCATCATAAAAGCATTCTTTTAAAAGATCTATAGCATCCTAACCCGAGCAGATCATAGCTCACCATCAAAGTATCCCTCTGGAATTAGGTTAAGACCATATAGATTGATAGCATTCCATCCCAGCACTCGAGGAAGCCATTCGTTATACGTGATGTGTTGGTTGACGGCCGTTACAATGCGCCGCGCGTTCTGGAACAGCTGTTCATCGCTCCAGTGAGGGTTCATGCTTTTCAGTTCTGTAGCCACGCGGTTGTGCTCGCGCAAGAGCAGCGTGTGGAGGACAGCGAGTCCCGGCTGCTCCGAGGCGCGAGTATCACCTAAGAAAATAAAGAAAAGGATAACATAAGTACTAGAATATGTGATTTCTGTTGTGCAAAAGTCGAAAAATTAACTAAGTGTTCCTTTGCACTTTAGTCCTAGCGAATACAGAATACAGAGAAAAGGCCCTTGGAAGCCGCTTGACTTTACCTCCAGTGAAGCACCGACCGGAAGGCGCCTGGCATTCGTGGTTCTCGGAGTCGGTCGGCAGGAGAGGCTTTCCTCGTAGCGGGTTGGTAGTTGCCTTCAGCAGGCCGTCCTGTCGGAAGAGGTACAGCGTGAACAAACAGCAC
>NC_051415.1:873810-876798 GCF_015228065.2 Penaeus monodon
TTTTATTAAATGGCAGCTACACATCTCAATAATCCTTAAATGATCTTTCACAGTGGGATAACAACTCCAGATGTAATAGTTTTTCAAAGTAAAAAAGGACGACCATTTATGTTTGACAAGTGCTATGTTTAAATGCCAATATACTAAATTGCAGTCGTACATAACTTATGGTTCACATCCTCCAGCAATTTTTCAGTATTAAGAACAGAAAAAAAGTCGCCAACCCACTTCAAGAATCGCAGGGTGCGCTGCTCACACTTTTTCTGATCCATATGGGGTGAGAGGCATCGAGAACGCTGTCACCTATTCATCGCTCCCTGTACCCTTTTAAAAGCGAGATCATGTTGTAATTAATAAACGTAAAAAGGTGTTGTTTTGTGTGATAAGGGAAGTATTTTCTATAAATGTGATTGTTTATGTGGAATATAATTTTCCTATTATATTAGTATTCTACAGGTAGACTAAATAACCCGGAATGTTTCATAAAGCCAACAGACAGTCCTCTATCCTAGATATGCTCAGTACATCAGCGCTAATGATACGGGATGAGCATCTCCAGAAAGTGATATAAAAAACTGAATAACTTAAATCTCAAACGGAGGAACCTTTTTTAGCGCCGTTGCCTACCCAGAGTGAGCTGGCCCCGGCATGGAGCGGGTGAGGGGGATGCAGAAGGGCTGGCCGGACGAGATGTTAAGGGGAGGGAAGATGGGTCTTTTGTCCGGAATAGGATGGGGAAGCACTCGGGATGGACTGTCTGGTGGGAGTCGCACCTCCTACAGTCTAGGATGGAGTCCTGGAGCCTGAAATGTCAAAGGAAGTCACATGGCAACTCTTTAGGCAATGTCATAAAAAAGGGTTTGTTTTTAACATAATTTTTTGTTTCCACATTTGCTTTTAACAATGGAAAATATGCATTGTCATGCACAAGCTCCCCTTTTTATTGACTGGCGTGAAAATGACATCGTGGTCAATGAACTGACCCCACTGCATGACCTTTCAGGGTGTAGCGTACGTGCGGTGCCGACACATCATTGGGGCATGTTAGTGGAGATCAGGCGCGGCGACGGGAGCGAACGGCCGACCTTGGAGGTCGTGCGGGTTTGGAGAGACCTGGAGGTCGAGAAGGTCGAGCATTAGAAGAGAGCACACTGAGGTCACCGAAAAATGAAATCTATTCTTTTTGGAAATAAAATAATGAACTTGAAATAAAATGGTAGGGTAAGAGAATGCAAAAATTGGCCCGATAGCTTTTGGAATTTAAATTATGGTCATGTGGTATAAAATGGGCTTGAGAAAAAAACTTTATGCTCAGGAAAAAAAATTATAGACTTGGGAAATAAAAGAATCATCTTGGGAAATAGAATAATAGGTTTTGGGGGAGCAAAATGAGAGACCTGGGAATCAAATTATTAGCTTGGGAGAAAAAATCGTAGGCTTGGGATATAAATGATAAATTTGGGAAATACAGGTTTAAATAATAGTACGGGAAAAATATGACAAGTTAGGGAAATACAAGAATAGGTAGGGAGAAACACATGGCTAGGAAAATCTAATTACGAAAAGTAATTAGAGGTAACTTACCGTCTCGTAGGCGGGTCTGAGGAGACGGTCTTGGCCCTAAAGGACTTTCCGTAGGAAGGGAATTTAGGTTGTTGCACCAACCCTGGCGGTGCGGAACTTGGAGGTGTGGTCACCCCGGCAGCGTCTGGTCATCGCACTCAAACACGTTGGGGATTTTCCATGATTCGCTGACGTCGATGTTCGTGGGAAACCTCCATCAAGTCCACTACGTTTGTTTGGGAACCGGACTCTATGTCCTTCAGCTGTCTGTCGGTATTACGTCCTTTTCGTACACCAGGCTCCCTGTGCGAGCAGCGACGGTAGAGCGATCCCAAGTTAGCCCAGTTACACGAGAAAGGCAATCAGACGGGTCCCAGGGCATCCGATTTCAAAGGAGAATCGTGCAATGGAGAGAAAAAAAAAGAAGCCGAAACAACTTAGAAGGAAAGAAGTCCATTCTTTATCAAAAAAAGAAAGAAAAAAAATCATGAAGCGTAGACAAGTGTCGGCAACAGAGAGATCGTCACTGAGAAGACCTGTTCTACGAGTGAGGGTGAAAGAGAAATATTATAGAACATACATGTGACAACCAAACGAGACAGGTTTAGGGAGGAGATCAGGGAAACTATAGTACGTTGGTAATGCTGTAAGAAAGATTTATTCTGGTACATGCAGATGCATTTAATCTGCAAATGTGAACATTCTCATTCTAATATTCATCCCTCCCTCCTCTGGCTGTGGTGTCGACAGGCAGCCCATCATAAGCATTCTCACGGGGGATTAAATATCATGCATCGTTTCCTTATTATCGTTGACTTAAATGGTGGTAATTAGTATCAAAATGTTTGTTGCTATTTTTAGCATTTCTTTTTTAATTGTTTTTTTTATGGTCAAAACATTCGTTATAGATATTAATAAACTATTAGTAGGAAGTCTGATTGTTTATTAGATCTCATTAGTTTGGTTTATCTGCAAGCATTTGGCGGTGGACAGAAGTCGCGCTGTTTCCTGTTCCCAAGCACTCACGCTTGAGTTGTCGTCAACACACAAGCATAACAAGAGAAGATTTTGAATATCCAGACATTCTAATCTACTCTAGCTTGTGTTTTGAACCATACAGTGACAACAGACGATTCGTGAAACCACTGAGCATGAGTTAAGCAACGTAGCGGGACTGTAATTTTATGTACATTACGGGGAAGTGGGGGTGTTGGGACCGTCCGTCGCTGGGGTGCTCTGGCACATACACACATGATTGCAACGGTGTATGTACACAATGCGGGAGTTGAGATACATAAGACTTGATTATGTTGATCACATTGAACTGCAATGCACTCACGTGAATAATACATAATAATCCAGTATATATACAAGAATTCTGTTTCAATTCAATTTGAGACTAGCAGTGTAAAAGTGGGACACTTC
>NC_051415.1:878385-878493 GCF_015228065.2 Penaeus monodon
AAGCATTAGGTTTACTATATATACATATGTACAATTCTCATATTGTATTATTTGTGGCAGCATTATGCCCTCTCTTATCAATATGGGAGTCTTACCAATAAACAAGGT
>NC_051415.1:879406-879980 GCF_015228065.2 Penaeus monodon
CTTCGACAGACCCCGATGAAACAAGTGGGTCGCCATGGGCTGCGGCCGTAACAGGATTACGAGGTGCAACACCCAAGTGGCCGGGTGTGGTGGCGTAATCGTCGTTTCTTGCGCCCCATCCCAGATCCCAGTATTGACCCACTCTCCCACATCCCTGTGGTCCCTTGCATGGACAAAACGTCCACAGAAGTAGAGATACCCTCCTATGCCCTACGCAGATCAGAAAAGCTAAGAAAATATGCCACTTGAGACACTGCTACAAGTGCAAAGGGGGGAGGGAGGTGTAGATATATGAAATGTGTGTCATGTTTACCTATGCCTCTGTACAACCATTTCTACTTGACCTATAAAATAGATACCCCGAGGTGACAATAATTACAGAGCCTAATTGGCAACACCTCGAGTTGTCTGCTACCTCCCTTCAGTGGTCCCGCAAGCTGGAGAGAAGACAGGCCAACTGTTACCCTCTCCTGCTCTCAGGAGATGTACAGATGCCCAATAAACAGCAGGCTAAAGAACCTACTTCTCATTTCGACCTCCTACATCTACAGAAGATACATGAGGACGAACAACA
>NC_051415.1:880625-881230 GCF_015228065.2 Penaeus monodon
AAACCCTGAGGATTACACTGATGTTACTGAGTAATTGAGAAGGGTCCCGACTCCCACACAGGTTTGGAAAGTCGTGATGGTAGCAGAAATTAATGTTTTATCCGGTCATTGTCCACAGAAATTTTCCATCCGCTACTTCTTTTAAGCGTGGATACGGTTGAAGTGAAACCATTAAAATCCAGTTAATATCAAAAAGATATAAAACCAATAAACCAAACCGGCTTTTAAAAAATTAGATTCACTTAAAATATCCTTAACGCATAACATCTCTAAATGTAAGGAAACTGGCTTACCAAAAATGGAATCATATAAGGGTGTAGATTTCTTATCCTATTGTGATCATGTTATTACTGCATGTATTCTCGTGATCATTAATTCATAATTAGAAGGAGAAGAGAGGATATAGAGTAAGTCATATGATCTTATTAAGTTAATAAAGGAAAGTGTTCCTAAGTATTTTTTTTCATATTCCTTATTCCACATGTTGAATAACAAGATGACACCCGTTGATTTTCATAATGATTAAAAAATAAAAGGTATTGGGGACAGTAATTTATCATGAAAATATACACACAGACGCACATATGCATGCATATGTGTGTGGC
>NC_051415.1:881329-881402 GCF_015228065.2 Penaeus monodon
ACAAGATGACACCCGTTGATTCACATTATGATTAAAGAATAAAAGGTGTTGGAGACAGTAATTTATCATGAAA
>NC_051415.1:887793-889131 GCF_015228065.2 Penaeus monodon
AGCAAAAGACATTACATTTTAGTAATATTGATCTGGAAACCTTGCTTTATATTCTTTTACTCTAAATTTTTTTGTGATGATTGTCAAGTGGAAAGTAAAATATAAAGGTAGTTTCAGATACACACAGGTTAATTTATTTTCATAACCACAATTTAAGTAGTCAGACACTTTTAATTCACAATTTTACTACACTTTAGAATAAATATGCAATTATCTAAGAGAGTGATATGTTTTATGATTTTACACACAAAAGATTTTTTTGATATCTTATTCAAATGCATCAGCTAAATAAAAAAAATATCTATGTATTTGCTTGATATATCGAGAAACGAAAAGCGAACAAAACCAGACATAAGGGATACAAGCATGAGGAAATAGCTTGTATCCGATCCGTTACGATCGGGTCGTCAGTTCATCCCACAGCAGGCTCCGGCGTGCTCCGCTGCAGCAGAAGGAAGGGTGAAACCGCTCCAGCTCGGGACGCCGGAACCACAGGCGATATCCAGAGTCCTCTCATAATTAGGTTTTCTTCTTTCTCGTCCGCTTCCTGCATGACATGTATCCACCATGGCTTCAGGTAACTGTGTGCATATACTTTGCGTCAGTCCATCTAATAATCAAAATGTATGTAAGTACAGCATTTTTGCTTCACTGAAATGTACCCATCATATAGTATAATAGATTAAAGTTGCTTCTACAACATGAATTTATGAATTTTTTTGCCAGTTCAGGAGATTCATCCTTAATTCATTATTGATTTAGTTTGCCATTTATATGAAAAGGGAAAGCTTTCGGCATACCTATAGTCACTGAAGGGGTAACCTATAATAAAAAGTTCTGTTTCATAGTACGAGAGACGGAAGAGGCCTCTGTGATGCGAGCGAGTGTCCAAATGCCAAACCCCGAGGCACTGAAATAGGAGACAGAGTAGAGATCACAGTACATCCTGCATGCAAATATCATCATATAAGAACTAATAGTTACTCTTTTAAACTGGCATCAGACAGGACTGGCGAGATACTCACACTGGCAATCTTCCTCCAGGTTCCATGCTGTTCATTGCTTTCCATGGTAATGAAGATAACGACCGGTCCATCCTGAAACAGCGTTTAATTTCAGATCGTATGATAACTCCATTTCATATTTTAATAAATAACAACTTACAAATACTAAATCTTATAAAACTATGAAACTGAAACTTTAACTTACATTATAATTCGCTTTCAGCAAATATACTGTAGATTTATGTTTAACAATTCATATTGTAATCCTCTGATATATAATATAGTGTGAAAAAGTTTAAATTATTACAGCTACATCACTGTTATTAAATTTGAC
>NC_051415.1:889156-889408 GCF_015228065.2 Penaeus monodon
CAATACTGTTTTTGTCGATGTTGAAATTTATTTAGCATTTGCTGAGGTTATACTTCATTATTTATCTCAGTGTCCCTGTAGTTGAGAAGCACTGTATATGAGATGATTTATTACAACTAGTAAAACTGGAGACATAAACAAGCACATACCAGAAACGCAAACCGAAAAGTAGATACTACTTTCATATAATCCATGTTCCCGTGTATCTGTAGTTACTTGATTCGATCATTCAGTCAAGCAATCAGTCAACCA
>NC_051415.1:892075-892325 GCF_015228065.2 Penaeus monodon
GGTTGACTGATTGCTTGACTGAATGATCGAATCAAGTAACTACAGATACACGGGAACATGGATATATGAAAGTAGTATCTACTTTTCGGTTTGCGTTTTTGGTATGTGCTTGCTTATGTCTCCAGTTTTACTATTTGTAATAAATCATCTCATATACAGCGCTTCTCAACTACAAGGACACTGAGATAGATAATGAAGTATAACCTCAGCAAATGCTAAATAAATTTCAACATCGACAAAAACAGTATTG
>NC_051415.1:892350-893656 GCF_015228065.2 Penaeus monodon
GTCAAATTTAATAACAGTGATGTAGCTGTAATAATTTAAACTTTTTCACACTATATTATATATCAGAGGATTACAATATGAATTGTTAAACATAAATCTACAGTATATTTGCTGAAAGCGAATTATAATGTAAGTTAAAGTTTCAGTTTCATAGTTTTATAAGATTTAGTATTTGTAAGTTGTTATTTATTAAAATAAGAAATGGAGTTATCATACGATCTGAAATTAAATGCGTGTTCAGGATGGACCGGTCGTTATCTTCATTACCATGGAAAGCAATGAACAGCATGGAACCTGGAGGAAGATTGCCAGTGTGAGTATCTCGCCAGTCCTGTCTGATGCCAGTTTAAAAGAGTAACTATTAGTTCTTATATGATGATATTTGCATGCAGGATGTACTGTGATCTCTACTCTGTCTCCTATTTCAGTGCCTCGGGGTTTGGCATTTGGACACTCGCTCGCATCACAGAGGCCTCTTCCGTCTCTCGTACTATGAAACAGAACTTTTTATTATAGGTTACCCCTTCAGTGACTATAGGTATGCCGAAAGCTTTCCCTTTTCATATAAATGGCAAACTAAATCAAATAATGAATTAAGGATGAATCTCCTGAACTGGCAAAAAGTTTTCATAAATTCATGTTGTAGAAGCAAACTTTAAATCTATTATACTATATGATGGGTACATTCAGTGAAGCAAAATGCTTGTACTTACATACATTTTGATTATTAGATGGACTGACGCAAAGTATATGCACACAGTTACCTGAAGCCATGGTGGATACATGTCATGCAGGAAGCGGACGAGAAAGAAGAAAACCTAATTATGGAGAGGACTCTGGATAATCGCCTGTGGTTCCGGCGTCCCGAGCTGGAGCGGTTTTCACCCTTCCTTCTGCTGCAGCGGAGCACGCCGGAGCCTGCTGTGGGATGAACTGACGACCCGATCGTAACGGATCGGATACAAGCTATTTCCTCATGCTTGTATCCCTTATGTCTGGTTTTGTTCGCTTTTCGTTTCTCGATATATCAAGCAAATACATAGGTATTTCTTTTATTTAGCTGATGCATTTGAATAAGATATCAAAAAAATCTTTTGTGTGTAAAATCATAAAACATATCACTCTCTTAGATAATTGCATATTTATTCTAAAGTGTAGTAAAATTGTGAATTAAAAGTGTCTGACTACTTAAATTGTGGTTATGAAAATAAATTAACCTGTGTGTATCTGAAACTACCTTTATATTTTACTTTCCACTTGACAATCATCACAAAAAAAATTTAAAGTAAAAGAATATAAAGCAAGG
>NC_051415.1:900283-900357 GCF_015228065.2 Penaeus monodon
TTTCATGATAAAATTACTGTCTCCAACACCTTTTATTCTTTAATCATAATGTGAATCAACGGGTGTCATCTTGT
>NC_051415.1:900509-901066 GCF_015228065.2 Penaeus monodon
ATAAATTACTGTCCCCAATACCTTTTATTTTTTAATCATTATGAAAATCAACGGGTGTCATCTTGTTATTCAACATGTGGAATAAGGAATATGAAAAAAAATACTTAGGAACACTTTCCTTTATTAACTTAATAAGATCATATGACTTACTCTATATCCTCTCTTCTCCTTCTAATTATGAATTAATGATCACGAGAATACATGCAGTAATAACATGATCACAATAGGATAAGAAATCTACACCCTTATATGATTCCATTTTTGGTAAGCCAGTTTCCTTACATTTAGAGATGTTATGCGTTAAGGATATTTTAAGTGAATCTAATTTTTTAAAAGCCGGTTTGGTTTATTGGTTTTATATCTTTTTGATATTAACTGGATTTTAATGGTTTCACTTCAACCGTATCCACGCTTAAAAGAAGTAGCGGATGGAAAATTTCTGTGGACAATGACCGGATAAAACATTAATTTCTGCTACCATCACGACTTTCCAAACCTGTGTGGGAGTCGGGACCCTTCTCAATTACTCAGTAACATCAGTGTAATCCTCAGGGTTT
>NC_051415.1:901670-902119 GCF_015228065.2 Penaeus monodon
TGTTGTTCGTCCTCATGTATCTTCTGTAGATGTAGGAGGTCGAAATGAGAAGTAGGTTCTTTAGCCTGCTGTTTATTGGGCATCTGTACATCTCCTGAGAGCAGGAGAGGGTAACAGTTGGCCTGTCTTCTCTCCAGCTTGCGGGACCACTGAAGGGAGGTAGCAGACAAACTCGGGGGGTTGCCAATTAGGCTCTGTAATTATTGTCACCTCGGTTGTATCTGTTTTACATTTCAAGTAGAAATGGTTGTACAGAGGCATAGGTAAACATGACACACATTTCATATATCTACACCTCCCTCCCCCCTTTGCACTTGTAGCAGTGTCTCAAGTGGCATATTTTCTTAGCTTTTCTGATCTGCATGGGGCATAGGAGGGTATCTCTACTTCTGTGGACGTTTTGTCCATGCAAGGGACCACAGGGATGTGGGAGAGTGGGTCAATACTGG
>NC_051415.1:902972-907129 GCF_015228065.2 Penaeus monodon
CAGGCCCTGCGAATATTCCATCCACCCTGGTACTGTCGGGGAAGTCGACGAGGGTCTTTCTCGAAGGGTTTTGGGGACAACTTTGCATGGTTGTAAAGGACTGATTCTCCATCTGCATGATGCTGTTGCGTGTTTCCAGTATGGAATAGTGAGGGGGGGGAACGCATCCCGATGTAAAGGGAATCCTGATGGACACAGTTGAGCGGATTTAATAGTCCGGTCTTCCGGGGGGGCTTTTTCGAAGGTTTTGACTGTTCCGTCGGGCGTCTTGATCGTTGACCCGGGGGCTTCCTCGTGCCGCTTTGAAATGCGCCTCGGGTGTTGGCAATTCAGTAGACAAAATCTATCTTCGGGGCAAGCTGGTCCATGGCGCACGGATGGGGCATCTAAAATTAAACAATCCTTGCCGGGGCGCCAGATAGCTGTAAGATTATGTGAGATTTTTTCCTTGAGCATTAAAGTCGGGGGTTTTTCCATCGCGTCGAGGGTGAGTTTTTGAATGGGATCAAGGGGTGATGATCTGTCTTAACAAAAAGGGGGGGTGGCCGGACAGTTAGTACCTACATTTGGTCATGGCCCGTTGCCAAGGAGCCAACTCAATTAGGAGTATCGTGTCTCTGTATGGGTAAGAAACGGGAGCCAAATTAAACAAGACAGATTTTCCCTCCATTTTCTTGTAGAAGGCTTCCTATGCCATTAAGTTGGGGGGGGGCGTCGTCTGGGGGTCCTGGAGGGCAGGGTCAAAATGTGCCAAGACGGGGAGGCTTAAAAAGCAATTTTTTGCCCTTTGGAGAAGGCCGTCTCATGATCCAGGGCCCAACAAAAAGGTTTTGGGGGGGCTGAAAAAAGGGACGCAGGGGCGGGGCGCATTTGTTATGTTAGGCAAAAGTGTGAAGGAGGGGGTTCTGATGTTGGCGGAGTGGGGAAGTCCTGTATAGCGTACTCTACCTCGTCAGGCCTGTAATAATTTTTTGCCCCCAGAATGAACGAAGGCTCTCCCACAGGAATTTCTCAGGATCTATGACCTTGATACGTTTTCAATGCCCTGGGGTGCCATTCTCCGCAAAGACAATATTCATCACCCGGGCAAGAACCCCTAGGGCAATGGCAGTGCATGAATCTTCTGAAAGGGGTGAAAAATGTTGTTAATCGATCCTTCCGCAAATTTTCGAGTTGCCAAAAACCCATAAAGGGGCCCCATGGTGGTGAAAAAATGGGGATGAGGGGCTGACACTGCGAACAAATAAAGGGGGGAAAGGGGCAGGGTGCTTTTGGGCAGCCATTCACGAAAAGCTTTGTGAGGTCTATAGTGAGCCTTTACCCCGACATCCTTGGGGACGACAGCTAGGGGGTGACACTATTGGGAAAGGTTGATCTCCACGGCTTGTGAACCTTGACAGACTAATGAGGGAGTTTGTCCTTCCCCGCTGCGGGAAAGCAAGAGGGTTTCGGGGGGGGGTGTAAAAAACAAAAGGGACAGCCCCCCTTCAGGTGGATACCATAGGAAACCCACTTCCCTTATGGGGGCTTTGGGGGTCTTCCTTTGACCCCGGACTTTCACTAAATTCCTTGAGGAAATACCTTTGGGACTGCTGGAGAACGGTGGAGATTTTGGTACTGATGCAAGGTTGACGGGGTAAGGTTGAAGGGGTTTTTAAAAACTTTTGAGGAATGATACCCAAGAGTGACTGCAGTGACTGTAGGAGAGAAGAGGGTGGGGAATCCTTTGGATTTTATCTGGGGCCTTGCAAGTTTTGCCTGCCCCCCAAAGTTGCAATAAAATTTCCAGGGCAGGTGCATCTTGCCCATCAGCTGTAAGGGTACAGAGGTGTTATCTTTCAGAGGTGCCTTGGGTTTTTTGAGGGAGGCGAGATTTTGTTCTCTAATCACAAAATGTCCGCACCTGTTCGGAACATGTGAAACAAAAAGGACTTTTTTATAGTGAGTGAAAATCAGATGGACTAGTGAACCAGTGGAAAGCTGACTTAGCCGCAGACGGCGGCTTTGGGCTGTCAGTTGTGTGGGCTCGACATGGTGCGGCAAAAGGTCGGAGGGCAGCATTGTCAAAATGCCCTAGTTTTTACAGTGCCTACCTGGCGCTTTAGAGGGCTTTCTCTCTCCGGGCCCCCCAATGACCCTTAGCCCAAAATTACGGTAAGTAGAATCACATCCCGGGCAGTCAGAGGGGCCTGTACACAGCCATGAGGGGTTGGGTCCCTAAACTGCGAGGGGAGTTTCCCAGTTCTGCCTGGGGTTTGGGTCTCTATTTTTCTCTACCGTGACTCCCTTCTTATAAAGGAAAAATCCCACACATCTGGCTATTGGGGGCGTGAAGGGGCTGATGCGTGGCCCGGGTGGCCTTATAGGATCTCAGAAAATGGGACATTTTAAAAGGGAAGCTTGGATTTGAGGGCAATTAATTTTTTGAACAAGTTCCTCGTCCGAAAAAAATAAGGTGACCATTTTTAACGGGGTTCAAGTAGAAAACAGAATGGCCAGGACAAACCTCACATAAACTGTCTGAGTTCCCCCTACATCTGAACAGCAGAGTGTGCTTGAGCAGAGAGCTTCATTCGTTGACCCTTGAAGAAGTCTTAAAAGGGTCGGAACCCTTTTCCACAGAGAGGATATATCCGGAGAAATCCCCAAATTGTTTCAAAATCCCTGGCCCCCGGGGAAATGACATACAAGTTGGATAATTTGTTTCTCCTGTGTGATTTAGGGAGGTCAACCATGGTGGGAAACCGGGCCAGAGTGGGAATATCTGGTAGGTGGTTTAAACCCGGGAGTACAGGGGGGCGGGACCATAGGCTTCATGGCAGGGTGAAACGCTGTGGGGGGAGACTTGTGGGCTGCGATGTCGAAGAGTTGTAAACCCGTCGTAGGGGATTGAAGTTGTAAAGACCCCATTGGGGATGTTGAAAGTGGGTGTGGGTGAAAAAGGGGACGAAATCGTGGCTGACGGTTCAAAAAGGCGTGGAAGGGGCGAGCTGCCCTGAAGTACTTGTGGAGCTGTTTTTTGAGCAGCCAGAGGGTGTGATTAAAGCTTGTAAGTCTGCAAAACTTAAAAAAAAAGCATTGAGAACCTCTTGTCAACCCGTTGCCCTCATCTCGCCACAACTTTTTTTTCTCCTTTTTATCTCGCCCTCTCGTTTTATTGCCTCAGATCTTGCCTTGGGGTGAGTCTAGACTCCTCGAAGTGCCTCATTGGTGCATAAGTTCGCATTGGAGGGAAAGGGGTATAATTAGGGTGAGGAGTGGATTGTAGGGGAATCGGCTTACAGTGATGTTTGGGCCGCCTCTTGGTCCCTAAGTGCCCGCGTGGGGTTGCAGTAGGTGGTCTGTGGCTGAAAAACTCTTTTTGTCCTGGGTAGACGAATCCGGCTTGGGGGTTTTACGGGCTCCTCAAAGAACTAATCGCCATTATGCTTCTTTTATGGACAGTTCAACGGCAATGTATTTTTGGGGGGTAAAATTCTTTTGGGTGACAATCGTGGGGGTGTGTACTTGGTGTGTTGGTGCAGCGCCCCAAAATTAGGGCTGCGAGGCTAGCTGGGAGCTCATTAGCGAGTTACCATCGAATGGGGGATGTCGCTCGTGCAAAGGGGGGTGGGATATAGGGTACCCAAAGTACACCAGAACGCTGAGAGGCCCGCAGGGGGTGAGCACAGACACAACACAACACTTTAACAAAATTCCCCACACTTTAAGGGTTACACTACCTAAAAAGTAGTTATAAAAATCAGTCACTTCACTGCACTTTGAAATTTGGGCATTGAAACCAGGGGATCCGACCGAGGATCCTGTAGATTCGGTTAAAATCTTGTAGGAAAAGGTTTTATAAAACCTGCACCATTTTGTTCGTGCTAGTATCTTCTGTAGATATAGGAGGTCGTATAAGAGGTGGTTTTTTAGCCTGTGTTTATTGGGCATCTGTAAGAGAGCGGGAGAGGGAAAACATTTTCCCTTCTTCTCTCCACTTTGGGACCACTGAAGAGAGGTAGCGGGAAAACTCGGGGGGTTCCAATTAGTTCTTAATTTTTTGGTCACCCCCTGTTTTTTGTTTTACATTTTCAAGTAAATGGTTTACAGAGGCACGGGTAAAATGAAACATATTTCATATATCCACATATAATAGATAGATATAGAAGATGGGA
>NC_051415.1:907168-908020 GCF_015228065.2 Penaeus monodon
AATTAGAGAGAGAGAGAAAATTTTATACACCACATATGTTTTTAAAACACACAAAAATATTATGTATATTGTGTCTTGTGTATAATTTCATGATATCTCCAATCCCTTTTTATTCTATAATCATCATGAAATCAAGGGGTGTCTTTTACATTTTTTTATTAAATTTGGGAAAAAGGAAATAAAAGAAAAAATTTTGGAACATTTTTTTTACAAACTTAAAAAAATTTATAGGTTTATTCTCTACCCTCTTTCCTTTTAATTTTAATTAATGATCACGAAATACATTTTTTTTTTAAAAACACGATCACAATGGATCAAACCCAACCCCCTATGATTTCATTTTTGGTAAGCCAGTTTCCCTTTACTTTTAAAAGATTTATTGTTATAAAATTTTTAAGTGAATTAATTTTGATAACCCCGGTTTGGTTTATTGGTTTTTTTTTTTTTGATATTACCGGGTTTTTTAAATTGTGTCCACTTAAATAAAATGTATCCGGGGTTAAAAGAATGGGGGGTGGAAAATTTTTCTGTGCAAAATGGCCGATAAAAAAATAATTTCTGCCCCCACCACGACTTTCCAAACTGTGTGGAGCCGGACCCTCTAAATTAAATTGAAAAACATAAATTTAAATCCTCAGTGTTTTAACATTAAGTTCTTGTAACCTTTTCCCCACTTCATTTCCGAGAAAAAACAGGGTTGTTTTTTAATATCTAGCTTTGTGCGGAAAGGGATGGGCCGATCAAAATTCCATTCCCTTAAAAATAAAAACCAAATTTAAGCAACTTTGTTGAAGTCTCAAATGTTTGTTTTAGTTTAGTCTAAGTTTTTTTTAACTAACTTCTGCTATATCT
>NC_051415.1:908080-909913 GCF_015228065.2 Penaeus monodon
ATTTTTTTTTTTAAAAATTTTACTAAAATAAAAAAAAACCACCCTTAGGGGGGGCAAAAATAAAATTTTTTTAAAGTTTTTTTATAAAATTTTTTTATAACTTACCCCTTTTTCCCCCCAAAATTTCCCATAAAAAATTAAAAATAATTAATTTTTTTATTTTTGATTGGGTTTTTCCTTTTTACGTTGGGGCTCCCTCTTAAAATTTTATTTCACACCCTTTAACACCCCCCACCCCGGGGGCGAAAAAATTTTTAAAAAAATTTTAATATTTTTTTTATTTAAAAAAACCCCATTTATTATTTCAAAATTCAGATAAAAAATATTAAAAAAATATAAAAAATAAAATATCCATCCATTTCCTTGAGGGGGAAAGACACCAAACAAAAACAAAAAAGGAAAACAGGGCCCAAATTTGTTTAATGGGGGGGAAGGGGCCTGGATTCTATCCGACAACTTACGAAGTGGAAAATCCCGGGAAGCAAAACCTGCAACGTTTGGGGGAAAGGGGGGGAGCCAAGGGGGGGTTTGGGCCCGGGGAGGAATGAAGGGGAAAAAGGGGGGGTCACAGGATAACTTGGGAAAGGAGACGGGGGTTGGAAAGACCGATTCAGATTTTTCTGGGGCTCCTTTCCGGGAAAAACCCCGGTCGCACTGGGGCCCCCCCTTTGGCAGAACACCCATGGAACCGTTTTGGGGGGGGGCAAACTGGACCCTTAATTTTTTTACCCTCCCCCCCTTTTCCCCCCCAGGGGTTGTTTACGGAAGGCCCCATGAGTGGCCCCGCATTTTTAAGCTAACCCCTGGTGAGGGAAACCTGGGAATTTTTCGCCCAATTTAAATGGGCTTCCCAGGGTGGGGGAAAAAGGGGTTTAGCTTAAAAGCCAGGGGGGTGGAAAAGGGTTTGGGGGGGTCCCGGGACCCCAAAGTCTTCACCCGCGTGGGGGAGGCTTTGAAAGGGTTGGGACCCCCAAAACCAGGTTAAGGGGGGTTAACACCTTAGGTGGCCAGGTATGGGGCCCGGTGGGGGGTCTGGAGGGGTGGGACCCTTTGGGTCGGAAAAGGGGTTTTTTGGGGGCCCAGCCCCCTTTCTTTTTCCTTTCAAAAGCGCAAAAATCAAAAAACGCCCTGGAATTGCCTGGGGTCCCGGACCAGCTTTCCGGGGCCCGGGCCAGGGACGTGCTCACCCCCCCAACCCCGGGGGGGGGCAAAAGGGGGGTTTTTCTTAAAAGTACATTTCCAAACTTGTGTTTGGGGGGGGCAGAAGGGGCACAGACTAGTTTTCAGAGGGAGGGGAATCCCCCCCGCGGGCGATTCCCATTTCCAAATGTGAAACTTGGAGGGTTTAACCTGATTTAAGCAAAATGGGAACAAAATTAAAGGGGGCCAAAATTTTTATTTTAATTCAAAATTTAAAGGGGGGATAAAAATAAAAATGGGGTGGTGGGGGGGTAAAAGCCCCCCCCCCAAGGGGAATTTAATTCCAACCAAAAATTTTTAATTTTAAATCAAAGGGGAGGGAAACGAGGGGGGAGAGGGAGGGGGTTTTTTGGGTTGGGGAAAAATCTTGGGGTTTAATATTAAATTGGGGCCGGGGGAAGCTTTCCGGTAAAGTCCCTTGGTTCCAAGGTTTGGGGGCGATATTAAGGTGGCGACGCCCTTGCCCCCCAATTTTAGAACCGGTACTTTAAGGTGAGTGGGAGAAGGGGCCCCTGGGGCCCTTCAAAACCGCCCCCCTTTTTTTACCAAAAAGGGGGTTTCGGGGATAATTTTTTATAAAAATATCAAATCACTTTTAAAGGGATATCCAGAAAATTTTCCTTCCCCCCAAAA
>NC_051415.1:910478-911747 GCF_015228065.2 Penaeus monodon
AGTGAATATAGTTTATTAAATTGGTGAGACCAAGGACATGTAAGTCGTTTTTCTTCTTGTTTTAAAAAGTCAAAATTGGTCCCATATTCAGGTGGACGCTCTGGATATGTTATTGGATATGCGTACTAAGCCGCGGGATGGCAGGTCCCAACTCTAACTTCAGAATGCTGAGGTACTCACGGCTGAGTCGACTGAGAAGGGCGACCGTGCGCAAATCTAAGACCTTACTACTGGAATGCCAGCGCTCTGCCACTGAACTATGCCACATCCTCCTTAACAATTATTTGTGCATAGGTCCGGTAAAAGGCAAAATTTAATTATATTTTTATTAAAAATAAAAATAAATCATATCACATTTCAGAAACAGTGACTATACAGACAGAAAGATAGAGACAAGAATACAAAGATAATGTAAAATATACATGACCTATCATGTGCACATATGAAGACTTACATGATGCATCAGCGCACACTCAAAAGTCAAAATCAAAAGCATTAAACTACTGCAATCAAAGATACACTATCTAAATGTGCAAAGGATTATTTTTTAGATTTTATTTGGGATAACAGAATACAAATGTACAATATACTTGATAATTATACCCTATGAGTGCACTATACATAACTCCGTGGATAGATATAACTAATACAAGTTGTGCTTGCATAGATGATTTTTTCTGGAAGGAAACATTTACAATGATTGACAGCGAGCCGCTGGCTAGCAGTGCTTGTAACACAGTCGATATTCACTGCTGTCGTGGTACTTACTGTTTGTGTATATCTTAATTACTACGCAGCCCAGAGATATAGAACGAAGGTTAACAGATCTGGCATTTGACGGCACTGCTGCGATTGCTAACTTTATGCTAATTTTCACTGGAAAAATATTAATCTAAACAAATTTGTGTAAGAACAGTCACAAACTTTGCTGACAGCCATGATAAAACGAATATCAACGAATGAATATTTGAGGAGAGGAAATAAATGTTCCCTCCAACAGTGTTCTAACACTATTTCAACAATATGATTTTCGTTTGGGAAAGATTTAGCTCTCCACCACTGCGAGTTATCATGTCATTGCTGTCGTACATCCTGAGTGATGTGACAAAAACAAAAGACGCTGGATAGTAAGCATTTACATTCCCCTGATGTATGTCCTTTCAATACAATGACTTGTTTACAAATCACATTTTAACAGAAAACAATATGTACTCTCAAAAGAAATGAGCTAACGATAAATATCTGTTCGTGCATAACCGGCGATCTGGT
>NC_051415.1:911990-912840 GCF_015228065.2 Penaeus monodon
TTATCTGAATAGTTACAACTATAGCTACAATACTGCAGTACGGAAAATAAGATGAAAATATATAACCCTGGTTATTGCAAATTATTTGGCTTTCTTCATTTTAATAAACTCTTTATCACTCGAGTTATTTTATGATTAAACAATGAAGCGTTATTATCATCAATAAAGACTAAATTCCAAACGGAGATAGAAACTCTCCTATACGTTATGAACGCTTTACAGAGAGTATCCGAGAATCGTTGTATAAAAACGCAGGAAGCCACACCAGCACATTCCCAGGAGATGCACGCTCCTTCAGCGGTCTCACTTGTTTGTTTGATTTTTCTATTGCTTTTTCTAATTATGAAATTAATGTTTGAATAATCGTCAAAAGGTGTATAATGAATAACATCGAAACATAAAAAATGATACTATAAATGATGATTAAAACAGTTATCAACAACAAGAACGAACACACCGTATTGTTTAAAAAAGATGAAAGGAAGAAGAGAGAATATAATAGTTAAGCTCTGATGAATCATCGACATAATACTAGGCCCGAGACGGACTCCTTGTAACAAAAACGAGAGTTGGCATTTGAAAAGCATCGGGATCACTCAGAACCGCATCCGATATCGTTTTTTTGAATATCATTTGGATATTTATGCAACATGTAAGCACTTGTGAGCGTTTGACCTTTTTATCTTTCGCGAAGCCAAACTGGTTCGAGTCTTGCCCTGCGACCTTCGGGAAGGCCTGAAGGCGAAGGCGCACTGGAAACCCTTTCACCCCGTGGTCGTTGAGGATGGCTTCGGGGCTGTAGGACTGCGCCAGGTGAAGCAGTTATCGATCTTCAGGCTCTGGCACCAGG
>NC_051415.1:915933-916194 GCF_015228065.2 Penaeus monodon
AAAAAAACAAAAATTGGGGGGGTAACAAAAATATATATATAAATATAATTTAATTTTTTATATTAATAATAATAATAATTTTATTTTATATTATATGCTAAATATAATAATAAAATAAATAAATATATAAAAATTTTATTATATTATATAAATTATATATATATATATAACAAAATATATACAAATAATGTATGTATGCTTATCCTACCCTCATTAAAAAAAAGAAAAAAAAAGAAAAGAAATTAAATAAGCCAATAAAAA
>NC_051415.1:916236-916339 GCF_015228065.2 Penaeus monodon
ATAAATACATAAATAAATAAAAATAAATAATATTAATATAAAATATTACAAAAAAATAACATATAAAAAATAATATATATATATTATAAAATAATTAAAAATA
>NC_051415.1:916459-916724 GCF_015228065.2 Penaeus monodon
CCCCCTGTTTTAAAGAGAAATAGGCATAGGTGTATATTAATGGAGCGTTGTAAGAGGGTCTGCTTTCCCTCCGAGTATCCCGCTACTCACTCCCTCCTTGGTGCATGTGCACATCACACACGGGGAAATGCGTTCGGCCGCTCCGATGTCGATGTTAGTCGTGCCTACACTGCAAAACCGGGTCCTTCCCCCTCCAGGTTTATGCGGCAGACGGGCCGAGACGCGGGGGTTTTTTGAGGTAGAAAGTATGGGTTTAAAGAGTTTT
>NC_051415.1:917492-918983 GCF_015228065.2 Penaeus monodon
AACAAAGATGATGGTTCAATATTTACTTTTTTGATACGCAGGAAGTAATGAAGTTCAAATGACACTGACACGAGAAAGCTGTGCACCTTAACAGAAATACTTACAAGAAGGGATCGGGGAGGTCGAATGCTGATCGCTGTTCAGATTCCACAGAATCACAATTGTCGCACAAGACCTTGGCGAGAGTCACTTTCCGGAGCTCCGTGAGCTGAGGGTCAGTGAAGCGCACGAGAGGATCAGCGTTTTCGTACCAGAAGCGATCGCACATGCGGAGATTGCGGAACTGAATGCCAAGGATGCAGCCGAAGGTGGGTCCTACGAGGCCTCCGTGCAGTGGCGTTTCAACGAGACCTCCAGTGAATAGGTCGATGTCGTCCACGTGGGCGTAGGTGCGCTTCAATCTCTCGATGACAGGTGCGGCGATTTCGCGTCGCAGGTCGTCGAAATTCCTCGCCTTCGTGAGGTTGCAGAGTGCACGGTACTCGTTGTAGGGCTGTAGGCCGTGGTCGCGACCGCGCTGGATGTTCAGCGCTGCGAGGTCAAGACCAGAGAACGGGAGCTTCCTATCCTCGAACAGATGGTTCGTGACCTCATCGGTGAGGAACTGATCCAGTGTCTCCATGGATACCGTTGTGAGGCCGCGGATGATTTCGTCGATCATGCCGGGCTGGTATAAGAGGTCGGGATTAAAGAAATGGTCGCTGAGTTTGATGGGAGGGTCGCGCTTGGCGAAAATGCCGTCCATGCGCTCCAGCGACGGCTTTAGGAGCGAGTGGCCGAAGCGGAAGGCGATTCCGAACTCATTTAAGATCGTCGGGTTGCAGTAAGGGTCATATCCTGAAGAAGAAAAGCATAAAAGTAATTTCCAAAGACACATTCCAATCATAAAAGGATTCTTTTAAAAGATCTATAGCATCCTAACCCGAGCAGATCATAGCTCACCATCAAAGTATCCCTCTGGAATTAGGTTAAGACCATATAGGTTGATAGCATTCCATCCCAGCACTCGAGGAAGCCATTCGTTATACGTGATGTGTTGGTTGACGGCCGTTACAATGCGCCGCGCGTTCTGGAACAGCTGTTCATCGCTCCAGTGAGGGTTCATGCTTTTCAGTTCTGTAGCCACGCGGTTGTGCTCGCGCAAGAGCAGCGTGTGGAGGACAGCGAGTCCCGGCTGCTCCGAGGCGCGAGTATCACCTAAGAAAATAAAGAAAAGGATAACATAAGTACTAGTATATGTGATTTCTGTTGTGCAAAAGTCGAAAAATTAACTCAGTGTTCCTTTGCACTTTAGTCCTAGCGAATACAAAATACAGAGAAAAGGCCCTTGGAAGCCGTTTGACTTTACCTCCAGTGAAGCACCGACCGGAAGGCGCCTGGCATTCGTGGTTCTCGGAGTCGGTCGGCAGGAGAGGCTTTCCTCGTAGCGGGTTGGTAGTTGCCTTCAGCAGGCCGTCCTGTCGGAAGAGGTACAGCGTGAACAAACAGCAC
>NC_051415.1:919961-923058 GCF_015228065.2 Penaeus monodon
AATGGCAGCTACACATCTCAAATAATCCTTAAATGATCTTTCAACAGTGGCATAACAACCCCAGATGAAATATTTTTTTAAAGTAAAAAAGGACGACTTTATTTTGAAAGTGCATATGTTAAATGACAAATAAACTAATTGCAGTCGATACTAATTTTGGTTTTCACTCTCTCCAGAAATTTTTCGTATTAAGAACAGCAAAAAAATCGCCAACCCACCTTCAAGAATCGCGAGGGTGCGCTGCTCACACTTGCTGATCCATATGTGTGAGAGGCATCGATGAACGCTGTCACCTGTTTTCATCTGCTCCCTGTAGCCTTTAAGCAAGATCATGTTTGTAATTAATACACGTAAAAAGGTGTTGTTTTGTGTGATAACGGAAGTATTTTCTAAGATGTGACTTGTTTAGTGGAATATTATTTCCTATTATTTTAAAGTATTCTACAGGTATACTAAATAACCCGGAATGTTTTCATAAAGCCACAGGACACCCCTCTATCCTAGTATGCTCAGTACATCAGCGCTAATGATACTGATGAGCATCTCCGGGAAGTGATATAAAAAACTGAATAACTTGATCTCAAACGGAGGAACCGTTTTAGCGCCGTTGCCTACCCAGAGTGAGCTGCCCGGCATGGAGCGGGTGAGTGGATGCGAAGGGCTGGCCGGACGAGATGTAACGGGAGGGAAGAATGGGTCGTTGTCCGGAATGGGATGGGGAAGCACTCGGGATGGACTGTCTGTGGGAGTCGCACCTCCTACAGTCTAGGAGGGAGTCCTGGAACCCTGTAATGTCAAAGGAAGTCACATGGCAACTCTTTAGGCAATGTCATATAAAAGGGTTGTTTTTAAAATATGTTTGTTTCCACATTGCTTTTAACATGGAAAATATGAAATTGTCATGCACAAGCTCACCTTTTTTGACTGGCGTAAAAAATTTACATCGTGGTCAATGAACTGACCCCACTGCATGACCATCAGGGTGTAGCGTACGTGCGGTGCCGAAACATCATTGTGCATGTTAGTGGAGATCAGGCGCGGGGGGGAAGGAGCAAACCGGCCGCCTTGGAGGTGTGCGGGTTTGGAGAAAACCTGGAGGTTCGAGAAGGTCGAGCATTAAAAGAGAGCACACCTGAGGTCACCGAAAAAAAGAAATCTATTCTTTTGGAAATAAAATAATGAACTTGAAAATAAAATTGTAGGGGAAGAGAATGCAACAATTGGCCCGGTAGCTTTTGGAATTTAAATTATGGTCATGTGGTATAAAATAGGCTTGAGAAGTAAAACGTTATGCTCAGGAAAAAAAAATTATAGACTTGGGAAATAAAAGAATCATCTTGGGAAAAAGAATAATAGGCTTTGGGAGCAAAATGAGAGACCTGGGAAATCAAATTATTAGCTTGGGAGAAAAAATCGTAGGCTTGGGAATGAAATGATAAATTTGGGAAATCCCAGGTTTAAATAATAGTACGGGAAAAATATGACAGCTTAGGAAATACAAAAATAGGTAGGGAGAAAACACATGGCTAGGAAAATCAAATTTACGAAAAGAAATTTAGAGGTAACTTACCGTCTTCGTAGGCGGGTCTGAGGAGACGGGTCTTGGCCCTGAAGGCTTTCCGTAGGAAGGGAAGTTTAGGTTTTTGCACCAACCCTGGCGGTGCGGAACTTGGAGGTGTGGTCCACAAGGGCCCAGCGTCTGGTCATCGCACTCAAACACGTTGGGATTTCCATGATGTCGCTGACGTCGATGTTGGGTAGGACCTCCATCAAGTCCACTACGTTGTTTGGGGAACCGGACTCTATGTCCTTCAGCTGTCTGTGGGTATTACGTCCTTTTCGTACACCAGGCTCCCTGTGCGAGCAGCGACGGTAGAGCGATCCCAAGTTAGTCAGTTACACGAGAAAGGCAAGTCAGACGGGTGCCAAGGCATCCGATTTCAGAAGGAGAATCGTGCAATGGGAGAGAAAAAGAAAAGAAGCCGCAACAACTTAGAAGGAAAGAAGTCCATTCTTTATCAAAGAAAGAAAGAAAAAAAAATCATGAAGCGTAGACAAGTGTCGGCAACAGAGAGATCGTCACTGAGAAAGACCTGTTCTACGAAGTGAGGGTGAAAGAGAAATATTATAGAACATACATGTGACAAGCAAAACGAGACAGGTTTAGGGAGGAGATCAGGGAAACTATAGTACGTTGGTAATGCTGTAAGAGAAAGATTTATTCTGGTACATGCAGATGCATTTAATCTGCAAGATGTGACATTCCTCATTCTAATATTCATCCCTCCCTCCTACTGGCTGTGGTGTCGACATGGCAGACATCATAAGCATATCTCACTGGGGATTAAATATCATGCATCGTTTCCTTATTATCGTTGACTTAAATGGTGGTAATTAGTATCATAAATGTTTTGTTGCTATGTTAGCATTTCTATTTAATTGTTTGTTTATGGTCAAAACATTCGTTATAGATATTAATAAACTATTAGTAGGAAGTCTGATTGTTTATTAGATCTCATTAGTTTGGTTTATCTGCAAGCATTTGGCGGTGGACAGAAGTCGCGCTGTTTCCTGTTCCCAAGCACTCACGCTTGAGTTGTCGTCAACACACAAGCATAACAAGAGAAGATTTTGAATATCCAGACATTCTAATCTACTCTAGCTTGTGTTTTGAACCATACAGTGACAACAGACGATTCGTGAAACCACTGAGCATGAGTTAAGCAACGTAGCAGGACTGTAATTTTATGTACATTACGGGGAAGTGGGGGTGTTGGGACCGTCCGTCGCTGGGGTGCTCTGGCACATACACACATGATTGCAACGGTGTATGTACACAATGCGGGAGTTGAGATACATAAGACTTGATTATGTTGATCACATTGAACTGCAATGCACTCACGTGAATAATACATAATAATCCAGTATATATACAAGAATTTTGTTTCAAATTTTTTGAGATAGCAGTGTAAAATGGGACACTTTATGTCCCCTATTAGGACAGGATTATTAAATAATTTTCAACTACTTTACACACAGATACTACATTCATTTTTAAAAATATCATACGTCAATACGTTTTTTAAAATGCAAACGT
>NC_051415.1:924717-924865 GCF_015228065.2 Penaeus monodon
AATATTAAAAGCATTAGGTTTACTATATATACATATGTACAATTCTCACATTGTATTATTTGTGGCAGCATTATGCCCTCTCTTATCAATTGGAGTCTACAATAACAAGGTCGCAAGCACATATATGCACAACAACACACACCACAAA
>NC_051415.1:925982-926316 GCF_015228065.2 Penaeus monodon
TATTAGTATTTTATAATTAAAAATATCCCAAAGGCCCCCTTGGCGTTCGTCTACCGCGAAGTAGTTGTTGACGAAGCGAGCGGATGCGAACTGCAGGATGAAGGATGCATTCGAGATCTTGATGGCTTGACTCTTGGGCTTTTTGAAGGCTAGGGGATCCGACAGGACTTTTGGGAGACGCGACCAATCCTGAAGGAAAGTAAGCGTAAAATTATTTTCCAGCAGCTGGTCATGAGCGCATTTAATACTGTAAAACAATGATAAACAACACGCGTCTATATTTTGCCAGAGGATAGCATCTGCCCCCCGGGGGTCAAAGGGTTTTTTTTTAATT
>NC_051415.1:926508-928455 GCF_015228065.2 Penaeus monodon
TTTTTTGGGGGGTTTTTTAGAATTTCCATTTTAACTTAAGAGTTTTATAAGGAATCATAATTCAAATAGTCAGTCAAAGAGCTAAAGACGCAAAGAAAAAGTATATACATTTATTTTTTTAAACTGACTTCTTTATTTTCTATTACCCATACATTCGGAGATGATTACAATGAAACATCACAAAGTTGCACACATGCGCAAACAAAATTTCACTGGAAAATAGATATTAGTATTAGATAAAAAATATATACTGTCCTTTTATGACAAGTATGAAGTATATGAGGAAAGTCTGTGACTGAATCAGCAGCAGGCATGGTGCCAAAATACACATCCAGGCATGGAAACATGTCCGGATACGTGGCAAAAATCGCAATCATACAGTTTACTGGCAAATTCTTCTTCTGCCGTTGACTTCCCACACGTATGGAATCAGCTCTCCTTTATTCTATTAACTGCTTCCTTATCCACTATTCCAACATTACTACTACTACGGTTACTATTTCCCTATTTGCTTCCTTTTTTGCTAACATTTTCACAACTACCAAGTCGTTAAATGTATCCTCCACTGCACTACTTAATCGCATGGATATACAGTACATAAATGAATTCTTGTCTGCTGAGACTGAGGCCTCGGTTTATCTGATTGGATTCCCTCGACGTTTCCGTTTCCTGGGCAGCTTCAGTATACAGATTGATTGCTTATGTGAAATGAGTCTTAATCGTCTCTAGTTCTTCTTGTGTTATCTATTATTTTTTTAGCTGTTCACACTAGTAAATTTAATTTGTATTTTAAAAGACTTTGAACTGTGAGGCCTAATGTCTATGTTGGTAATCTATGTGGTATTGTATTAATGCTTCCGTGTTTGTGATGCCCACCCCTCCTTTTCGTCCATATTATACAAGCATATCCATGCAAGGAAAACTACTTGACTAACCTAATATTTACTAAGGGCTCTAAAAGTTGTAGATACGTGAATTGTGCAATTTTCACATATGCAAAACCCAATATATATCTTTCACATATCTACTGACTTTTTCTATTACTTTTCTTTTAGATTCTCTCTGTTCCTATTCACTCAGCTTCTACTAGTCTGACTTTTCTCCTATACTGATTCCTAACTTCTGCATGCTTTTGGACCGTGCGTGAAAGTGAATGTTTGCACTAACATGCGCATGTGTGTGCGTGTTCTAGGGGGCGGGAGGAAGCCCCGTGACCTGACCATGACCTACGAGCCCCGCTCCATGACCTACCAGCCACATCCCATGACCCACGAGGTCATGCACGCCTTGGTAGACCGCAGCGACGTGGGCCTGAGCCCCCGTGTAGTGCGGGAGGCGGAGGAACTGCTGCAGGACTGCTTCGACGTGGGCGTCCGCGCATGGCGGTACCTGCGCTCACACGAGAGGGAGATGTGGAACAAGAGTAAGTATGACTAACGACCTCTTGTGGACTGACTCAAGACCCTGACTGTTAGGCTGACTGGGACACTGTCCCCTTATTTTGCATCCCTCATCCCCTTTGGCCCCTTTTATCCCCCGTGGCTGCCTTTCCCCCTACCACCAAACAATTAAACATCCCCTCCCCAACCCCCAAGCTATCCGCGGAAAAAAAGGGCTAAAATTTTTTTTACAAGGGCTTAGGGGGGAAAGAACTGAATTTGCTTTTTTAAAGCAAAAAACCCCAAAATTTTTCAAAAAAAGTATGACTTTTTTAACCCAGCCCTCCGTTCCACCAAACTGTTCAAGCTGTTTTTCCCCCAAACGATTCCGCCCGAGTTTGGCCCGGGTAAATAAAGTTTTCCCCCAGGCCCTGTGTTGGGGTTTGGGGGGCCCCCTGACCTCCCCTTCCCCCTTTCCAACCCCACCCCAAAATCCGGGGGGGGGACCAGTTTCCCCCGTTTGGGGGGCCCGAGGGGGAACCCTACCCCCCCACCAAAAACAAAAAAA
>NC_051415.1:928513-928738 GCF_015228065.2 Penaeus monodon
CCCCAACCCCTTTAAAAATAAAAAAATTTTTAGGGGCGGGGGTTGGGGGGGCCCCGTATTTTTCTATTCCCTTTTGGGGCCCTTTTCCCCCCCCTTTCCCCTTACCATCCAAAAAATATATAAATTCACCTTTTCCCAAAAATATCAAAAACCGGAAATTATTCAAAAACATCAACCCAAAACAAAAATTATTTATCTACCCCAAAAAATCATAATAAACTATTC
>NC_051415.1:928764-929441 GCF_015228065.2 Penaeus monodon
AACTTACAACACAACCAAACACACACACAACCACCACCCCACCCCACCACACCAACCCCCCCAAAACAAAACACACACAACCACCACACCCCCACCCCACACAAAAAACACACACACAAAACACCCCAAAAACCCCACACCCCACCACACCCACCCCCACACCACCCCACCACCCACACACCACACCCCACGCACACACACCCACCCCCCCACACCCCCCCCAACACAAAACCCACCCCCACCCCACCCCCAACACACACCACACAAAAAAAAAACCCACCACAAAAAAACCCCCCAAACCCAAACCCAAAAAAAACCCCAACAAAACCAAAAAAAACCCCAAACCAAAACCCCAAACCAAAAAAACAAAAAAAAAAAAAAAAAAAAAAAAAAAATATATATTTTTTAAATATAATTAAAAAAATTTTAAAATATTTTTAAATTATAATATATAATTTTTTTAATAAAATAAAAAAAAAAAATAAATTTTAAATATAAATAAAATTTAAATATATTAAAAAATAAAAAAAAAAAAAATTTAAAAAATTATAAAAAAAAATTTTTAAAAATTAAAAATTTTTATTAATATATTTTATAAAAATTTATTTAAAATTTAATAAAAAAAATTTAAACACACCCCAAAAAACATTTCCAAAAAAATTATAAAAATTAAAAAA
>NC_051415.1:929567-929673 GCF_015228065.2 Penaeus monodon
TTTATGTGTGTGGGGTCTATGTTTTGTTGTTTTGCACTGTAATTATAAAGAAAATAGGTAGTTACAGAAAACCAGTAGATAATTTGATTAGTTTTGAAAACACTAA
>NC_051415.1:930221-930590 GCF_015228065.2 Penaeus monodon
CCTCACTAAAAGCCGGAAACATGAGGAGGATAGCAGGGACATAGGGAAGGAGTTGACACAGAAAATGAGGGGTTGTACAGAAAAAAACACATTATATTTCAGGACATCTAGTGAGAGGGATGGCCCCTTTAATACATGTAAATAATTGAAAAGGAAAATGAAAGCCTGCCCAAAAAAAAGACACCCGGGTAAATTTTTTAGCCTGAAAATGATTTTGTGGGTTTGGGGGATTTATTTTTGTGTGTACAACACCCAATTTCCCATTTCATTCCCATAAGCATCTATTTTATGCATATTTTATCATTTAAAGGGTGGTTTTTTTTCTTTACCATAAAATACTGAACAATAAAATATATTATATCTATAAAT
>NC_051415.1:931212-931519 GCF_015228065.2 Penaeus monodon
TATCTTTTTATCATTTTTTATTAAAAAAAAAATTGTTTTTAATGTAATGAAAAGGTAATAAAATGAAAAATATAATATAATAAAATATAATAAAATAAATAGTAATAATAATAATTTGATGAAATATATACATACTTACTTAATAAAAATAATCGTTTTATGTTTTTTTATTATTTTTTTTTTTTTTAAAATTTTATCATTATTTTATTATATTATTTTTATTTTATTATTTTATATTATTTTATATTATTATATTATATATATATATACATATATATATATTTACAAAAAAATCACACACATATTT
>NC_051415.1:931734-932091 GCF_015228065.2 Penaeus monodon
AAAAATTTAAAAATCAAATTGCTGTATCCTTTTTTTCTGGTTACTGTTGCTTTCAACTTATTGATCATCAGCACACTGTAAATAGAATCCATACTGTCTCCCTGGGGGCAGATGCTATCCTCTGGCAAAATATAGACGCGTGTTGTTTATCATTGTTTTACAGTATTAAATGCGCTCATGACCAGCTGCTGGAAAATAATTTTACGCTTACTTTCCTTCAGGATTGGTCGCGTCTCCCAAAAGTCCTGTCGGATCCGCCTACGCCTTCAACAAGCCTAAGAGTCAAGCCATCAAGATCTCGAATGCATCCTTCATCCTGCAGTTTGCATCCGCTCGTTCGTACAAAACTTCGCAGGT
>NC_051415.1:933197-933593 GCF_015228065.2 Penaeus monodon
AATGCCCAAAGGCCTCCTATGAGCGTTCGTCTTACCCTGCGAAGTAGTTGTTGACGAAGCGAGCGGATGCAAACTGCAGGATGAAGGATGCATTCGAGATCTTGATGGCTTGACTCTTAGGCTTGTTGAAGGCGTAGGCGGATCCGACAGGACTTTTGGGAGACGGGCGACCAATCCTGCCTTAAATTAAGCGTAAATTATTTTCCGCACGGCGGGTCATGAGGCATTAATACTGTTTAAAAAATGATAAACAACACCGTCTCTATTTGTTCCAGTAGGATATGCTCTGCCCCCAGGGAGACAGTATGGATTCTATTTACAGTGTGCTGATGATCAATAATGATTGAAAGCAACAGTAACCAGGAAATAATGGATACAGCAATTAGATTTTAATTT
>NC_051415.1:934018-934249 GCF_015228065.2 Penaeus monodon
CTTTCAGGTTATAGATATACTCAAAGAATCAAACAGTATGTATCTGTTTAAGGTTCAGACAGTTATGATGTGTATAAGCACCCAACACTTTAATAAAGGGAACATTTACTTAGCATTAATATTTACTCATTGTAAAAATAATTAAAATTAGTCACAAGTACCAAGTTATCGAAAGAGTGTGTATGAGATGGTTGTTACTTTCATAATTTTTTCATTTATCTCTATAGTGTA
>NC_051415.1:936358-936449 GCF_015228065.2 Penaeus monodon
GAAAATAGTCCTTTTTTGTTTCCTTTCAGATCATAATTCAAACTAAATCCATCATTATTCATAATAAAAAAGACTGAAAGAGTGAAGGATG
>NC_051415.1:936700-936921 GCF_015228065.2 Penaeus monodon
GCTTATAGAATGAATGGGGATTGTGTGTAAACACATAATCAATCCACACACACACACACAATCATATCAGCTATAAATTTATTCTGTGTCTCTTTTTGCAGGCTTTTCATTTTACCTTTTCAATTAGTACATCGTATTCAAGGCCATCCCTCTCACTAGATGTCCTAGAAATATAATGTGTTTGTTTCTATACGACCCATCATTTCTGTGTCAACTCCTTC
>NC_051415.1:939033-940707 GCF_015228065.2 Penaeus monodon
AGATAAATAATTTTGCTTTTTGCAGATTCATTTGAACGTGACCCCTGAAATTTAAACCGTTTTGTTGAATGCAAATCTCAGGAGCACTGAGACACAAAGCAGTGAATTTGAATATGATGCCCTGTGAAGCATGGTAGGGGGGAAAGGGCAGCCACGGGGGGATAAAAGGGGCCAAGGGGAGAGGGATGCAAAATAGGGGACAGTGTCCCAGTCAGCCTAACAGTCGGGTCTTGAGTCAGTCCACAAGAGGTCGTTAGTCATACTTACTCTTGTTCCACATCTCCCTCTCGTGTGAGCGCAGGAAACCGCCATGCGCGGACGCCCACGTCGAAGCAGTCCGCGCGTTCCTCCGCTCCCGCACTACACGGGGGCTCAGGCCCACGTCCGCTGCGGTCTCCCAAGGCGTGCATGACCTCGTGGGTCATGGGATGTGGCTGGTAGGTCAGGGGAACGGGCTCGTAGGTCATGGTAAGGTCACGGGTTTCCTCCCCCCCTAGAACACGCACACACATGCGCATGTTAGTGCAAACATTCCTTTCCCCGCACGGTCCAAAGCATGCAGAAGTTCGGAATCAGTATAGGAGAGAAGTAAAGACTAGTAGAAGCTGAGTGAAAAGGAACAGAGAGAATCTAAAAGGAAGGGAATAGAAAAAGTCAGTACATATGTGAAAGATATATATTGGGTTTTGCATATGTGAAAATTGCACAATTCACGTATCTACAACTGTGAAGCCCCTTTGTAAATATTAGGTTGTCAAATAGTTTTTTCCCTTTCATGGATATTTCTTGATAATATGGACGAAAAGGAAGGGTGGGCATCACCCAAACACGGAAGCATTAATACAATACCACCTAGATTACCAACATAGACATTAGGCCTCACAGTTCAAAGTCCTTTAAAATACACATTAAATCTACTAGTGTGAACAGCTAAAAAAAATAATAGATAACACAAGAAGAACTAGAGACGATTAAGACTCATTTCACATAAGCAATCAATCTGTATACTGAAGCTGCCCAGGAAACGGAAACGTCGAGGGAATCCAATCGATAAACCGAGGCCTCAGTCTCAGCAGACAAAAATTTCATTTATGTACTGTATATCCCATGCGATTAAGTAGTGCAGTGGAGGATACTTTTTAACGACTTGCTAGTTTTGAAAAAGTTAGCAAAAAAGGAAGCAATAGGCAAATAGTAACCGTAGTAGTATAATGTTGGAATAGTGGATAAGGAAGCGTTAATAGAATAAAGGAGAGCTGATTCCATACGTGTGGGAAGTCAACGGCAGGAAGAAGAATTTGCCAGTAAACTGTATGTTTGCGATTTTTTGCCACGTATCCGGACATGTTTCCATGCCCGGATGTGTATTTTGGCACCATGCCTGCTGCTGATTCAGTCACAGACTTTCCTCATATACGTCATACTTGTCATAAAAGGACAGTATATATTTTTTATCTAATACTAATATCTATTTTCCAGTGAAATTTTGTTTGCGCATGTGTGCAACTTTGGGAGTTTCATGTAATCATCTCCGAATGTATGGGGATAGAAAATAAAGAAGTCAGTTTAAAAAAATAAATGTATATACTTTTTCTTTGCGTCTTTAGCTCTTTGACTGACTATTTGAATTATGATTCCTTATAAAACTCCTTAAGGTTTAATAACCCTGACAGA
>NC_051415.1:941707-943373 GCF_015228065.2 Penaeus monodon
TTGAGCACATTCTGTCAGGGTTATTTAACTTTAAGGAGTTTTATAAGGAATCATAATTCAAATAGTCAGTCAAAGAGCTAAAGACGCAAAGAAAAAGTATATACATTTATTTTTTTAACTGACTTCTTTATTTTCTATTACCCATACATTCGGAGATGATTACAATGAAACATCACAAAGTTGCACACATGCGCAAACAAAATTTCACTGGAAAATAGATATTAGTATTAGATAAAAAATATATACTGTCCTTTTATGACAAGTATGACGTATATGAGGAAAGTCTGTGACTGAATCAGCAGCAGGCATGGTGCCAAAATACACATCCGGGCATGGAAACATGTCCGGATACGTGGCAAAAATCGCAATCATACAGTTTACTGGCAAATTCTTCTTCTGCCGTTGACTTCCCACACGTATGGAATCAGCTCTCCTTTATTCTATTAACTGCTTCCTTATCCACTATTCCAACATTACTACTACTACGGTTACTATTTGCCTATTTGCTTCCTTTTTTGCTAACTTTTTCACAACTAGCAAGTCGTTAAATGTATCCTCCACTGCACTACTTAATCGCATGGATATACAGTACATAAATGAATTCTTGTCTGCTGAGACTGAGGCCTCGGTTTATCTGATTGGATTCCCTCGACGTTTCCGTTTCCTGGGCAGCTTCAGTATACAGATTGATTGCTTATGTGAAATGAGTCTTAATCGTCTCTAGTTCTTCTTGTGTTATCTATTATTTTTTTTAGCTGTTCACACTAGTAGATTTAATGTGTATTTTAAAGGACTTTGAACTGTGAGGCCTAATGTCTATGTTGGTAATCTATGTGGTATTGTATTAATGCTTCCGTGTTTGTGATGCCCACCCTTCCTTTTCGTCCATATTATACAAGCATATCCATGCAAGGAAAACTACTTGACTAACCTAATATTTACTAAGGGCTCTCACAGTTGTAGATACGTGAATTGTGCAATTTTCACATATGCAAAACCCAATATATATCTTTCACATATGTACTGACTTTTTCTATTACTTTCCTTTTAGATTCTCTCTGTTCCTATTCACTCAGCTTCTACTAGTCTGACTTCTCTCCTATACTGATTCCGAACTTCTGCATGCTTTGGACCGTGCGTGAAAGTGAATGTTTGCACTAACATGCGCATGTGTGTGCGTGTTCTAGGGGGCGGGAGGAAGCCCCGTGACCTGACCATGACCTACGAGCCCCGTTCCATGACCTACCAGCCACATCCCATGACCCACGAGGTCATGCACGCCTTGGTAGACCGCAGCGACGTGGGCCTGAGCCCCCGTGTAGTGCGGGAGGCGGAGGAACTGCTGCAGGACTGCTTCGACGTGGGCGTCCGCGCATGGCGGTACCTGCGCTCACACGAGAGGGAGATGTGGAACAAGAGTAAGTATGACTAACGACCTCTTGTGGACTGACTCAAGACCCTGACTGTTAGGCTGACTGGGACACTGTCCCCTTATTTTGCATCCCTCATCCCCTTTGGCCCCTTTTATCCCCCCGTGGCTGCCCTTTCCCCCGTACCATGCTTCACAAGGGCATCATATTTCCAGTTCACTGCTTTGTGTCTCAGTGCTCCTGAGATTTGCATTCAACAAAGCGGTAATTGCAGGTGTCACGTTCAAATGAATCTG
>NC_051415.1:945441-945645 GCF_015228065.2 Penaeus monodon
TAGAAGCCATGGAAACATGAGGAGGATAGCATGGACATATGGAAGGAGTTGACACAGAAATGATGGGTCGTATAGAAACAAACACATTATATTTCTAGGACATCTAGTGAGAGGGATGGCCTTGAATACGATGTACTAATTGAAAAGGTAAAATGAAAGCCTGCAAAGAGAAGACACAGAGATAAATTTATAGCCTGATATGAT
>NC_051415.1:945728-945831 GCF_015228065.2 Penaeus monodon
CATTTAAAGGTGTGTTATTTTCTTTACCATACATACTGAACTATACATATATCTATATCTATAAATTATTCAGTCTCTGCCTGCTTGCCTGATATTGTGTTTG
>NC_051415.1:946024-946106 GCF_015228065.2 Penaeus monodon
CATCCTTCACTCTTTCAGTCTTTTTTATTATGAATAATGATGGATTTAGTTTGAATTATGATCTGAAAGGAAACAAAAAAGG
>NC_051415.1:947944-948155 GCF_015228065.2 Penaeus monodon
TACACTATAGAGATAAATGAAATATTATGAAAGTAACAACCATCTCATACACACTCTTTCGATAACTTGGTACTTGTGACTAATTTTAATTATTTTTACAATGAGTAAAATATTAATGGCTAAGTAAATGTTCCCTTCATTAAAGTGTTGGGTGCTTATACACATCATAACTGTTGAACCTTAAACAGATACATACGGTTTGATTCTTTGA
>NC_051415.1:948628-949011 GCF_015228065.2 Penaeus monodon
TTGCTGTATCCATTATTTCCTGGTTACTGTTGCTTATCATATACATAATATGATCCATCTATGCACTATCCTTGAAAATATAGATGTATCATACTAGATTACCTCATGAGTGGGAAAAATTTACTATCCTCAATTGGCGTATCCAATAAGTCCTGTGTCCTTATGCTTTCAACAAGCCTACAGACCGTGCTATAATAGATTCGAATCATCCTTCATCTGGTTGCCCGCCGTTCGTCACAATAGTCGCAGTGTGCGGACGCTCATAGGGGCCTTGCACGGGTATAGTCATATATCATAGTAATTTAAATAATTTATTGCAGTATGATCACGCTGCTATAAAATTACTACTTCCATAGAAGACGTATCATATAGCCTTTGGATGA
>NC_051415.1:950567-950693 GCF_015228065.2 Penaeus monodon
GACCTTGTCTATTGGTAAGATCTATTTTGATAGAAAAAATATCTGCCCAAATATCAATTGAGAATTTTGTCATAGGATTAAAAGTAAACTAATGCTTTTAATATTTTTTTTTACTGTTAAGAAAAA
>NC_051415.1:952664-953692 GCF_015228065.2 Penaeus monodon
GGCGTATGATAGTATTTAAAATGAACGTAGATATCTGTGTGTAAAGTAGTTGCAGAATTAGTATATAATCCCATGTACACTATGTATGGACATGAAGTGTCCACTTTTACACTGTAGTTCAAATTGAATTGAAACAAATATACTGGATTATTATGTATTATTCACGTGAGTGCATTGCAGTTCAATGTGATCAACATAATCAAGTCTTATGTATCCTCAACTCCCGCTTTGTGTACATACACCGTAAAATTTCATGGGGTGTATGTGCCAGAGCCCCCCAGCGAGGACGGTCCCAACACCCCCACTTCCCCGTAAATGTACATAAAATTACAGTCCTGCTACGTTGCTTAACCATGCTCAGTGGTTTCACAAAATCGTCTGTTGTCCTGATGGTTTCAAAACACAAGCTAGAGTAGATTAGAATGTCTGGATATTCAAAATCTTCTCTTGTTATGCTTGTGTGTTTACGACAACTCAAGCGTGAGTGCTTGGGAAAGGAAAACAGCGCGACTTCTGTCCACCGCCAAATGCTTGCAGATAAACCAAAAACAATGAGATCTAATTAAACAATCAGACTCCCACTAATAGTTTATTAATATCTATAACGAATGTTTTGACCATAAACAAAACAATTAAATAGAAATGCTAACATAGCAAACAAAACATTTATGATATAATTACCACCATTTAAGTAAAAGAAATAAGGAAACGATGCATGATATTTAATCCCCAGTGAGATATGCTTATGATGTCTGCCAAAGTCGACACCCCAGCCAGTAAAGGGGGAGGGATGAATATTAGAATGAGGAATGTCACATCTGCAGATTAAATGCATCTGCATGTACCAGAATAAATCTTTCTCTTACAGCATTACCAAAGTACTATTTGTTTCCTGATCTCCTCCCTAAACCTGTCTCGTTTTTCTTGTCAATGTATGTTTTATAATATTTCTCTTTCACCCTCACTTCGTAGAACAGGTCTTCTCAGTGACGATCTCTCTGTTGCCGACACTTGTCTACGCTTCATAA
>NC_051415.1:953711-955740 GCF_015228065.2 Penaeus monodon
ATAAAGAATGGACTTCTTTTCCTTCTAAGTTGTTGCGGCTTCTTTTCTTTTTCTCTCCCATTGCACGATTCTCCTTCTGAAATCGGATGCCTTGGCACCCGTCTGACTTGCCTTTCTCGTGTAACTGACTAACTTGGGGATCGCTCTACCGTCGCTGCTCGCACAGGGAGCCTGGTGTACGAAAAGGACGTAATACCGACAGACAGCTGAAGGACATAGAGTCCGGTTCCCCAAAAAAACGTAGTGGACCCTTTATGGAGGTCCTACCGAACATCGACGTCAGCGACATCATGGAAATCCCCAACGTGTTGAGTGCGATGACCAGACGCTGCCGTGTGACCACCCTCCAAGTTCCGCCCGCACGGGTTGGTGCAACAAACCCAAATTTCCTTCCTACGGAAAGTCCTTCAGGGCCAAGACCCGTCTCCTCAGACCCGCCTACGAAGACGGTAAGTTACCTCTAATTTCTTTTTGTAATTAGATTTTCCTAGCCATGTGTTTCTCCTACCTATTCTGTATTTCCTAAGCTTGTCATATTTTTCCCGTACTATTTTTAATCCTGTATTTCCCAAATTTATCATTTCATATCCCCAAACCTAATTTTTTCTCCCAAGCTAATAATTTGATTTTCCAGGTCTCTCATTTTGCTCCCCCCAAAACCCATTATTCTATTCCCAAGATGATTCTTTTATTTCCCAAGTCTATAATTTTATTTCCTGAGCATAACGTTTTACTTCTCAAGCCTATTTTATACCACATGACCATAATTTAATCCAAAAGCTACCGGGCCAATTGTTGCATCTCTTACCCTACAATTTTATTTTCAAGTTCATTATTTATTTCCAAAAAGTATAGATTTCATTTTTCGGGGGACCTCAGTGTGCTCTCTTCTAATGCTCGACCTTCTCGACCTCCAGGTTTTCTCCAAACCCGCACGACCTCCAAGGTCGGCCGGTCGCTCCCGTCGCCGCGCCTGATCTCCACTAACAGCACAATTTATGTGTCGGCACCGCACGTACGCTACACCCTGATGGTCATGCAGTGGGGTCAGTTCATTGACCACGATGTAATTTTCACGCCAGTCAATAAAGGTGAGCTTGTGCATGACAATGCATATTTTCCATTGTTAAAAAACAAATGTTGGAAACAAACATTATGTTAAAAACATACCTTTTTTATGACATTTCCTAAAGAGTTGCCATGTGACTTCCCTTTTACATTACAGGCTTCCAGGACTCCATCCTAGACTGTAGGAGGTGCGAAATCCCACCAGACAGTCCATCCCGAGTGCTTCCCCATCCCCATTCCGGACAACGACCCATTCTTCCCTCCCGTTAACATCTCGTCCGGCCAGCCCTTCTGCATCCCACTCACCCGCTCCATGCCGGGGCAGCTCACTCTGGGTAGGCAACGGGCGCTAAAAACGGTTCCTCCGTTTGAGATCAAGTTATTCAGTTTTTTATATCACTTACTGGAGATGCTCATCAGTATCATTAGCGCTGATGTACTGAGCATATCTAGGATAGAGGACTGTCTGTTGGCTTTATGAAACATTCCGGGTTATTTAGTCTACCTGTAGAATACTTAATATAATAGGAAATATATATTCCACATAAACAAGTCACATCATTAGAAAATACTTCCGTTATCACACAAAACAACACCTTTTTACGTGTTATTAATTACAACATGATCTCGCTTAAAGGCTACAGGGAGCAGATGAATCAGGTGACAGCGTTCATCGATGCCTCTCACACATATGGATCAGACAAGTGTGAGCAGCGCACCCTGCGATTCTTGAAGGTGGGTTGGCGACTTTTTTGCTGTTCTTAATACTGAAAAATTGCTGGAGAGATGTGAACCATAAGTTATGTATCGACTGCAATTTAGTTTATATTGTCATTTAACATATGCACTTGTCAAACATAAATTGTCGTCCTTTTTACTTTGAAAAAAACTATTACATCTGGAGTTGTTATGCACTGTTGAAAGATCATTTAAGGATTATTTGAGATGTGTAGCTGCCATT